>NC_137738.1:12268082-12537846 GCF_963264785.1 Psittacula echo | reverse complement strand
GATCTTGAACAATATATCACCAACAGTAAGTCTTTGTTCTCACACTGGCCAGATAAAGGCCAACTGGCTGTTGTGAACACTTGTATTGCTGTTATTATGTGATGAGATCAAATCTACCTACCGAGCCAAAGATAAAGCTCCAAGCTTTTGCCAGGCTCTAAGCCATCATCGTATCTGCATTTGTGCTCGTAAAAGCTGTGCAGTGTAAACATGCTTTTCTGCATGGGGACCCTTTAGCCAACTGCAGTCTAAAAGAGAAACAATTTCATTCATCACATGTGTAATGAGTATGTCCCTTCCCACCCCTCAGCCTCTCCCTTAAGTTGCTAGGATGCTTAGCTCAAATACAGCATTTTCCAACTTAAAATCAGAAGCATGTTATAAGGCAAGTGAGGTCCTGTCACTGATGGGGAAAATCTAAAGCAATAAAGCACTTAACAGCCTGACAGAGCAGAAAGACCATAATAAACAGCCGCTGGTTCAGGTAATTAGAAGCCACCTGTGGGACATAATGATCTAGTTCTGTTCCTCATCTGGATGTATGTGTTTGTGTTTATTTGTTTGGGTTTATATCCCCTCAGATTATATGCCAAAATGCAGTCTCACAAGGACAATGGGATTCCTCTAGTATTACAACAGCTCTTTAAAAGAAAGCAGTCTCCAGAAGGAAGGAAAATAAACTTGGAAAGCATAGACTAAAACATGCTGTGGGCTGTTTCTTTAGGGGACAGGAGAGGCAGGGGGAGGGTGCTGTAGCCCCGCTCCAGCCCCTGGCCCCAGCTCAGTTGATTTTAGCTGCTAGCACAGTTTCCAGTGCCTCCCTCTGGAGTAGCCCACTGGGCCTGTCATTCCAAGGCAGCATCCCAGCCCTGGGCACTGGTCCAGCTGTGAGCCCCAGCTCCTCTGCTCATGTGTCTGGCAGGGGATGGTGAAGGCAGAGAGTGCCTCAGCTAGGGTTGAGAATAGGCCCAACAACGTTTCTTGTGCTCTTCCAGGTCCTAAGGAATGAACCTCTTGAGGCTTCAGTGAGGACAGTGAATATTCCTGGGTTTAGTTTTGTTTTCAGCTCGGTGCTACAGTTGTTTCCCAGCAGCGATGCTTGTTCAAAGCTGCACAAACCACCCACGGCAGTACCACACACCACTCAGCTATTCATGTCGACTTCTCTGAGAACTGTCATGTGGTAGCTGCCTGGTCTAGTCTAGAAGCCACTCCAGGCAAGTAGCATTTCCTTCCTGTTAGCTTCCTTTCCCTCTTAGCTGTAATTTTGGCCTGTGTTTTTCACAAAGTGGATTTAGTCCAAAGATAAAATGTCCCCTTTTTTTGTGCTTGCAGGATAATTAGAAGCAGCCAGGATTAAAACTCACTCTCACCTGAGAAAGATAAGAGTGATAATAGGAAAGGACTCTCAAGAATGACAGCTGAGTTTCTAACTTACAGGAAGCCGCCTTTCACAAACAGGACAGAAATTCCTGAGGAAGCAGCATTCAGAGCTTAACGCCCAAGGGCACGAGCAGAGCTTCGTGCTGCCTTAGCTGCAAAGTGAACAAAGCTCATCAGCCACTGAAATAATGATCAGGAATAAGAAAACAGTAATGGTTGGGTAGCTGAAGTCAGCAAAGATGACTAAATGGCTAACCCGAGGGGAAACCACATGGTTGCCACACCTGTACTCCTGGGACCCAGTCTGGGCAAGTGATTTATTAAGGAACTATCAAAAGAGTATGGTGCCTAAATAGGTGGAGCCAAATGGACCATCTGATAACACAGAGCTGCTGGCCTTTGCAAATAGGGGGTTTTGCACATGCATTTTTAAAAAAGCAATCAAAAGATAAAAAGCAGCAAATGTCCAGTGACAAAAGGACCATAAATACAGCACAGAAGAGAGAGACAGCCAATCTGCCAGGCATTGAAGGGAGGTTACAAACGTCTGCCACTCTTTCCTAGTATGAAGATGTTGGCAGGATACTTTCTGAATGTGTTTGAAATAGGCTTTAGATCAGAATAAATTTTAGTTAACTCTTCCCTTGTCAGTGGAGGGGAAAAATGCCCTCACAGGTGCATTTGTTTTCAACTCGGTGCTACCGCTGTTTCCCAGCAGAGATGGTTGTTCAAAGCTGCACAAGCCACCCATGGCAGTCCCACACACCACTCAGGTATTCATGCCTCACACCTCGAATCCATACTGACTTCTTTTTTGAGAACTACTTCTCAAAGTTAGGTGCAAACAGTGCAGGACCTGTTGTGCAAAGGAGACCTAACAAGTGAAGAAGGTAGAAAAGTAGCTAGTACCTAGTTCCTGTGTGAGTCACAGCTATTTCATTGACTCACAGCATGGTAGTAAAGTCCTAGGGCTCACCTGCATGTATATATCCCAGGTCAAGTACTTACCTACTCATTACCCTTATCCAAGATAGTAACTCTCCTGTTACAGTTCTTCCAACTGAGTGAATAATGTTCAAGGTTCACTAAATCAGATACGTTTTACCTTAGTGAGGGGTTGGGGGATGCTTTTTATGGGAGCCAAGGGAGAGGAGGGAGGAGATCTGCTCTGTGTAGTTTCCATGACTAGATCGAGAGATCTGCTCTATGACAGTTTGTGGATGGTTTCCATGACTATTGCACATGTTCAATGCAGAAACCATCCTCAGAGAACAGCTCAGAGGCCGTTCTGACCCTCCCTTCTAGTTCCTGTCTCTTATCACCTGAATCAACTCCTGAAGTTCTTGCACAATGATTACACAGCTTCAAAAGGAAGCTGAGAAGTGCCAAAAAGAGCCTGGTGCAGTTAGGAGGAAGACTGCAGGTCTCACTAGCCCTCAGGCAGACGATGGAATTGAACAAACTCTCCCACGACCCAGGTGAATGCTCCTCACCATAAGCTGCTGAACTGAAGGTGTACAGTAACCCTTCACCCCTCCACTTTAAAACAGAGCAGCAGCTCCTGCTGCATTTTAGACTGGCTCTGAGCTAGAAGCCTGCCTGCATCAAAACACCCGTGTGATAGAGCTGGATAGCTGCTGGCTAACTCGGGCACTGCTGCATACCTACAACAGCAAACTCTTCCATGCTCAAACACTAAAGCCAGGGCTGTGGAACCCCGCTGGCATCCAGTGGGCTGGACACATCCAAGTTCAGGTGCAGGTGAGGCTGTGCCTCATCAAACCCCACCTCAGATGCCTTTGTGCCTTTTATGAACTTTATACCCCATTTATCGATTTCTTCGTCATAAAATGAGTGTCACAATCTCCGTCTGCCTCGGGGAAAAATGAATGCTCAATAACACACCGCCTTAAAAACGCGAAATGCGGCTCTGGTGCCAAAACACCTCCGCTGGGGTGGAAAACGCGGCTTGAAGGGGAACGACACAGGGTGGAAGGGGAAGCAGCCCGACTCCTTGACAGCACCCGGCTGCGAGGATGGGCGCTGCGCTGCGCCCCGGTCCGCCCTGCGGCTCCCGCTCCCCACCCGCAGCCCAGCCCGGTATCCCGGGGACCCCCACCAAGCCGGGGCTGGGGCCGCAGCCGCCTCACGCCATCCGCTCTCACCTCCGCCGCCCCCGTCCAGCCCGCGCCGCCGACACCGCCTGCGGTCACCCCGCCCCGGAGCGGGGCGTAGCGGAGCGGAGCGGCCCGGCCGGGAATGCAACCGGGGCGGTAGCAGCGGGGGGGTACTGCGGCGGCCGCGGGACGTTCCCCGTTGCCACCCTGCGCGCCATGCCCCGCCATTCACACAGAGGCCGTCGGCTTGAAACACAGCCTGTGCGACCAGCGGAGGTGTTGTGGGGAGCCGCTCACCGAGTGCGTGCCTTATCGTACCCATGGGCTCGCCTAGCGTGAGCAAAAGGCAAGTGAAATGCATGAGCATTTTCCGCAGGCTCCTTCTAAAGCAGGTTGCACCCGTACAAGAGCAGCGCTGCAATAAGGTTGTTTCTGGGAACACGTGTTTCATACCTTGCATAGGTGATGGCATTAAGTTCCTTTATATCATGAGTCTCAGTTAGAATTATCATATTAAATACCAATAATTACTTTATTTTTTCTCACCTGGATTTCACAGCACACAGGGAAATCTGTGATCTCCTTAATAAACCTCCAGCTTAACAAAAAATACCCCAAATAACAGCCAGTATGGGGTGTGTTGAGTGTGTGGTGAGTTATTAGTGTTTCAGAGAGCTTTGGTCAAAGCAGTGAGCTCAACAGTTTGTCCACAGAGCGGATAGAATAAGAAAAGATGAATTTCTACATGTAAAAGATAATTATTGTCTCTTTGTGCATAGAGAAGGCTCCAAACCAAGCCTCTGCAAGTGTTGGGGTTTTTTTTTCCTGGTGTTGGTAGCATTGATTTTGATTTGAATGTGCTTCTGTGAGCTTCATTCCTAGCGAGGCTGCAGGCTGTGGAGAGGCCAGTTCTTCCATTTATGTGCCTTTATAGCCTTGGCTACCACTGAGTTCAATTACAAATATGTCGGTGTTAATTTGAGCAAAGGAGACAAGCAAGACCAGTAAGGTTTAACTGGGCAAAGTCTGATCAATTGAAGAAAGTGCTTCATCACTCAACATAAGAATAATTCACCATATTACAGTTTAGCTTGAAAACGTCCATATTTTCATTTTAACACATGTTGAGGTGTTGAGTAGTTGAGGTTGAGGTGTTGAGTAGTTGGCGGCTGGGTAGTTGGGGCTTGCCAGCTGGAGCAGGCAGCCCCAGAAGCCAGCTTTCACAGTGGCCACAAGCAGGAAAGGTTCTTCAGGTGCTTACTTGCGCAAAGCATTGGTGAGCAAAAGCCAGCACCATGCAGAGGTGGGGTGATGTGGGGGAGTGAATGGGGATAAGCAGTGATTATGTGGATCTGGAATGGAAAAAAAACCCTGAAAGAAGAAAGGTAGAGATAGCAATAAGGAAACAATGACAGGTAAGTTCCTCAGCAGGGTGGAAATCCTCTCTGGCTTTATAGCACCAGCTGCTAGATACCAAGGAAGGGTCATGCAAGGAGAAACCAGGCTGAGGGGTGCAGCTGGGCACAGGAGCCAGCTTTTACAGGCTTTCCTCAGTGTTGGCATTTTGATCTGTAGATGCTAACACCAGCTCATTGCAGTCCAAGCAATGTGAAAATTCATGTTGGCGGGTGGCTCGGTGCTTGAGCTCTTTCTTCAGGTCTTTTGCAGGTGAGAAGAGACGATTTGTCTCTGTCTATTACCTGCAGTATGGCTGACCCTCTGATGGGCACTTAATCCGATCCGAAGCAACTGTAAGTGGCTGGTCGTCTGCTCGCGTTCTTACCCTATATATGGGTAAGAAATGTGAATTGGTAGAAAATGGAACATAATGACCCTCAGAAAGGTCATTATGTTCAATTTTCTACATTACCTTATACTAAGTAGAATACTTAAGCTTACTAAAGAGGTTAAGATTGAATGATAGATCTGTAGCTGAAGTGATTTATTGGCCTGTTACTGTAATTCTCAAAGAGGAATCCAGGAATGAAGGGGGGAGGACAGGGCTATCTTTATTTAAAAAAATCGTGCAATTTAAATGTTCATTTTGCATGCGAGTACAATGTCTGGAAATTGATGCTGTTTGGAAAAGTGGCTGCTTCTGAGCTAACTCTTAAGCACTCTACTTCCTGGCCATGCCTGCAAGCAGTGAGCTGGGGATTTAGTAACGCTGTATGGGAGACATAGCTGCCTAAAGCATTGCGTCTTACAAAATACATCATGTTAACCAAAGCGTGATCTGGTCTGGACAGCTGGAAATGCAGAACTGAGGGTCATATCTTAAAATTCACCTATTAAATAAAATAGGGCTCCACTCCAGCTCTCAACTTCTTGGTATTACATACTTAAGGCAGCTCTTGCTCACAACTCCCAGTAAAGTTGCAGACCCTCCTCCTAATCCTCCACTCAATGGTCAGTTCGCTCCTTCTGCAGCCTTTCACTTCCTAATAGGATCTGAACTCTGCTTCTGTCCCAGGTGTCCCCTCACATCCCACCAGACCATGAGAGTATCTAGACAGGAAATGCTCACTCTTTGCTCCTTAAACTGTTCTGCTTTGCATGGAATCAACTGGGCCAGAGATGACACCGAAGTGCCTGTCTTCATGCTTAGCTGGGTTATGTACCTTTAGTTACTGGTACTTATGTTGCTCCTGTATTAAGTTCTTATAGGTGATGCATATATATGTATTTTAATGGTAGCAGTGCACCTCTCTGTTTGCGTGTGGTGTATTCTGCTTATGTTAAATCAGGGGAGAGATTACAACACACTCAGGCACTGAAACAATAGGTTGAAGGCCACTGAAAATAGGGCCTGTGTATCTAGAGAGAAGTAATTTTGCTGAATCTGGAATACTGTGTTTAAATGAAACACAGCAGATGGGACAAAACCAAATAAACCAGTTTAGGAAAAGTCCTGCAGAATTCTGTCAGGTCACATGGGATAGTCGGGAAGTATCTGGAAGCACCCATTGTTTTGCACAAAATTACAGTGTAAGGAAATGGTTGTGATACTTACACTCAAATCTATAACAGTAACTTTCTGTTCAGTCCTGCTTCTCTCTTTTACTTACAGTTCAACAGATGGAACTGGATACCTGAAGTTTTGCATATTTGCAGGATTACTCTCTGCTGTATTTAAAAGGAAAGACAGTGAGTCTATGGTGTCATTTCTCCTGAGCCTACCACTACAGCACCTCTTTCCAGGTGGTGACAGCAAGAACCAGCATCAGGATTTAGACAAATTTGCCCCTGGTTTACACACTTCTCAATGTGTGTCTAATGTGAACACTTCATTTATAATCCTGTTGTTGTAGCTTGTTGATGGAGGTGGGAAACACCTAGGGGTTTTGTGGATCCTGTTAGCTTGTTTGCCCACATATATAAAAGATTGAGATACTTTATATGGACTTTATACTTAAGTAAGGCCTAGGAGCCAGTGACAGTTTAGGTGCCAGCTAAGCCCGTTTCAGATTGTCAGTAAAAGCTTTAGAAGTGGCTGCTGCAGCAAGTAAGCAGGGCTGCTGTCCTTTCATGGCTGCAGTTTTTGAGCATCTCTTTGTTTCATGTACATTTCAGCACGGAAGCAAGGTATTCACTGCTGCTTGTTGTGCAAGTGGTCAGAAATTTACTGAAGTGTCTTTTGCAAAAGCTCTTGCCAGGTTGTGGTTGTTGAAAATCCAGCCTGGAACTTTAGTTTGGTGCCCTGACTTTGATTTCTCACGAGCAATGCTCACCCACTATTGTTACAACTGCAGACTTGCTTCTGGATTAAATCTTTTTGATTTGGTTATTGAAACCCCCCAAGTTTAAAGTGTGTATATCACAGAACTCTATAAAAGATGCCAATATATTCAGCTACTGGAGAGAAAAGAAGCAGTTGTCTGTTTCTGCACCTGTATTTTCTGTAGCACTGTTCTGACATCTCTAAGTGCCTTCCTGCACAGAGGAAGTAATGTCATTCCAAATGATGCAGAGGAGCGTGATAGATTTCGGTGGCAAAAGGCACACCTACACAAGCATCTTGTGTTGTTCTGTCACTTGGAAGAAATGATGCAAACTAAAACAAAAGCCGGCTTGCTGTCAAGGTGTCTGTGTTAAGCAGAGAGATGTTTGTTGCTCCTCCGTTATCTTATGCAAGTCACATACACAAGGTGAGCTAGACACCTAGTAGATACTGTAATGGATTAGGAAGGAGGGAAAAGAAAGTGTATCCTCTCCACTCTACACATGAAGCCATCAACAATTAGGAACTATTATGCACACAATTTTACCATGTCCTAGATTTATGCAGCTGCTTGAAATCAAGCCTGTAGATACCTAATTGTAATCACATTACTAATTTCAAGAACATAGTGTATATGAAGGTTTATTTATGGAGGGTCTGTAAATGCTGTAACAGATTTTGTAACAAATAGTCATTTGCCTCATATTTTGATAAAGACTGCAATAGGTCAAGAGGCTATTTATTGCCATGGTTCATCACCAGCTATGATGTCTTCTACTGATGTGCTTGTAATATTTCCAGTGTATCCCACTCCATTTTAAACATACTAATAAAAGACATTAATAATGTGCAATCTTTATAAGCCCCCTTAAAATGCAACTGGGATATAATCTTTATTGAAGTAAGACCTGAACAGGTGCTCTCTCTTGTATTTAATGGAGTGGATTTAATAGTGAAAAATGTGCTTCCAGCCAAAAACCAGGCCCTTGTGTATGCTGGTTGTGCAAACAACATTTGCCAGTTGTAATGAACTCAGACTATGAAATTCTAATAGCCACTGAAGGTTATCTATGGCGAAGGACTTACACCTCCTAGATTAAGGTCTATAATTGCACTCTAGTGATTAATGCATCAAATTACTGATTTCTTACATGTAAGATACTTACCAAATCTGTGTTTTATTGTACTTCTGGGCTCACCTAGTGTGAACAAAAGGCAGGTGAAATACATGAGCATTTCCCACAGGCTCTTCTAAAGCAGGCTTCCACCCATAAAAGATCAGCACTGCAATAAGGTTGCTATTTCTGGAGACACGTATTTCATATCTTGCATAGGTGATGCCATTAAGTTCCTTTATGGCACGAGTCTCAGTTAGAATTAACATATTAAATACCAAAAATTACTTGATTTTTTTTTTCCCCACCTGGATTTCACAACAAACATAGGGAAATCTGTGATCTCCTTAATAAACCTCCAGCTTAACAGTAACAACAACAGCCAGCATGGGGTGTGTTGAGTATGTGGGGAATTACTGACGTGTTTCAGAAAGCTTTTGGCAGAGCTGAGAACTCAACGGTTTTACATGTAGAAATTTATCCTTTCTTATTCTATCCGCTCTGTGGACAAAGATAATTATTCTCTCTTTGTGCATAGAGAAGGCTCCAAAATGAGCCTTTGCGAGTGATTTTCTTGCTGGTGCAAGTAGCATTGATTTTGATTTGAATGTGCTTCTGTGAGCTTCATTCCTAGCGAGGCTGCAGGCTTTGGAGAGGCAGGTTCTTCCATTTATGTGCCTTTATAGCCTTGGCTACCACTGAGTTCAATTACAAATATGTCGGTGTTAATTTGAGCAAAGGAGACAAGCAAGACCAGTAAGGTTTAACTGAGCAAAGTCTGATCAATTGAAGAAAGTGCTTCATCACTCAACATAAGAATAATTCACCATATTGCAGTTTAGTTTGAAAACGTCCATATTTTCGTTTTAACACATGGTGTCATCTGTTGAAATTAGCATGGTCGGATCTTGGCAGAAAGGCTCAGGGCTGTGCTTACCCTGCTTTGGATTCTTAAAAATAAGGTAAAACTATGCCAAAGGATAACGTCTGGGTGGGTTGTAGGAGAAAAATGTAATCCCAGACTTGAAAATAAATACATAAATCAATAAAAAATATAAAATACAGCCCTGGATTGTCTGCCCTCCACAGCTGTACAGGGCAAACCCCTATTTTGGGCCCTGCTGCCAGGCCAGCCAGATGCAGGGGCAGCTTCCCCTTGGGGACACTCAAGAGTAGGAGGAGACCTTTGTTGAGGCAGCACCCGCTGGCCAGGCCGCTGTTCCCTGTATTGTGCAAATAAAAGCTGAAACCTGGTTTTATAATAACTAAACTAACTAACCTTTCAAACACTGGGGCTGTAGTAAAGTGGCCTGTGACAGCTTTCATGTTATTGCATTGTCTGGTATTTGTGTGTGAATGCACCGGTGTAAGCTCAGGTCTGTACCCACAGAACCCCCTGGGAATCACAGGGCGCATGCAGTATGAAGTCAGACAGGAGATAGCCTCAAGAAATAATTCCTGCAACGTTAACAAAAAGGGAAGATGAAGGTTAAACAAAACCCACTGGTAACACCAAAGGAAATGTCCCTTGAAATTGAAAACTGTACATGCTGACAGTATGCCAAGGTTCTGCACGCAACTGGGGTTTACAAGTCAGCGCCTCCACAACAGCTTCATGCCTCTTGTTGCACTCAGGACATCTGTCAGTTAACAACAGTGCATTCAGCTGACATGGCTGGATTGCTCCATTCTGACCACTTCTCCAAATGTGAAAATGACAGATGAATTGCAACATATCATGTTGTACTACTCAAAAACACAAAGGACGAGGAGAGCACAAAGACAGCACATCACTTCTTGCACTCCCAGGAATGTTAACCGAAGAATCTTCAAAGTGGTTTATTAGCAAAGCATATAATTGAGAAAACCCATTTGTTTCTTCACATGGGAAGATTCCTGCAGGCATCAGAATAATAACCTAAACAAGTCTTTATACCAGAATATCAGGATAGAAAGATACAGCAGTTGTGCTGCATCTCATTCCATCTCACTTGATGCCCAGTGTAGTCAAGCTTCAGCCAGTGCTGCTTCCACTCCTGCTTTTATGCCGACTAACTTGGAGCAGGATGTCACACTGCTTCTGGCTACATCCACATCTGAGAGTCCAACCTTTCTGACCTGAAGTGTGTTTCCCTTTTGTATAGCGTCTTCCTGTGTTTTCCCTACCTGTTCTGGCTTGACAGCAGGTTCTGCTCACTGTGCTATCAGCACAAGCCCTAAAGCACTGCTCTTATCTACACCTGATACTGCCATGGAAAGTGCTGCCTAAGGAAAAGAGAGATGCTGCAGAGGCTAAGCTTCCGTGACTCGCTGCCTATGGAGCAACCACCACCTCACAAATCATGTTTGCCTGAAAATAGCATGAAAATAGCCCCACGGATTGCTGGTATTTTTCATTCTCTCTGTACATCTGAGACAACTTTCTGTCTAGCCACATTTGCTACAGGTACTGCTGGCCAGCGCACCCCTAATCGTACTGACGGAGCCGTGTGGATCAAGGCACAGTACAGATGGGCCACAATAGCATAAACTTGGGTCTCTTTTGCGCTAGTGTACATGGTGCAAATCCAGTAACAGCCTTAAGCAGTGAACAGCTGTTGTTTCTAAGAGAGCAGAATCAATTCTTTATGACCATGCCAAAAGGTAAATATACTCGAGTGTTTCCCAGTTATCACAGATTTGTGCTTTTGAAGTTCTTTTGCATTTCCTTCTTGGAATTACATAAAAACAGTTGGTTTTGGCATCTGCACATGTGAGTCCACCTATATTTGATACTTATTCCAATCTGCTTGGCATCAGTTTCCCTGTAAGCTTTAGCATATACTTACCTCTCTCCAGAGTCATTCTTCATTTCTTTCTCTCTGGCCCTACTAATTAAAGCAACTTAGCTCATTTTCTTTTTAAGGTCCAAACTCTCTTCACTCTGTAAGAGAAAAGCACTCCTCAAATGTCAAAGGTCTTCAGACTGTTGTGTTTGTGTTGCAGCCTGTGATGATTACACAAGACTCTCAGCCCAGCAGCCTGGCGTGTATGCCTTTCTCATTCAGTAAACAAATCTTTTCCACAGAGCTTAAATATGTAATTGCATGGCACAGGCTGGGCTTTTTTTCCCCAGCAAAAGCAGTTCTGAACACATCTTGCATTAACCTTTGAGATTTCAGTGCAATCATGGGCTCATATTTGTCTGGTTTACATGCTGGTTTTTCCTTCCAGTGCCCCAGTTCTGAACATGAGATTTGGCTGCCCTTTTGTGAACTTCCTATCCCTTAAGTACATGGCTAATCTGAACTGAAAAATGAATGCACATGCATAACACAACAACAAGGCTGCTCCTGAGCTTGATTTTTTTTCATCTCAGTTCTTTTGTTGTTGTTGTTATTGGGTTTTTTTGCACTTGCTTTGGAGCTGATGTGAGTTGAAAATACTACCTCATACAGCTGAGCCCAAAGAACACGCTAATACAGTGACCAGGTAGTGCTGAATGCTGCCAATGCAAAAACCTAAAAGGACAAAAGAAGGGAAAGAAATTGCAAAGCACTGCCACAGGGCACCTGGTAAATACACCAGGTTCAGTGGGGGCTGTTATGCCCAGTGTATCTGAGCAAAGCAGGGACACAAGATAGCATGGGGGGCAGAGCACTGCTCTCTCCCCATTGCATGCAAAGGCATTGGCATCCCAGTTAAGGTATGCAGATGTTATGTGCTGCAATCACAGGTGCTCTCAGAGACCCAAGGCCCATTGTCATTTCTTGCTGATTATTTGGGGGAGAAAGTCCCCTCTCTACTTACTGCATGTCTTGGACAACAGCAGTGAAGTGCATGGAGTTCAGCCTTCTTTAGAGCCAGTTAAAGTATCATTTAATTTAGAATCACAGAATGGTTTGGGTTGGAAAGGACCCCAAGACCATCCAGTTCCAACCCCCTGCCACGGGCAGGGACACCTCACACTAGACCAGGTTACCCAAGGCTCTGTCCAGCCTGGCCTTGAACACTGCCAAGGATGGAGGATTCACAACTTCCCTGGGCACTCTGTTCCAGTGCCTCACTGCCCTCACAGTAAAGAACTTCTTCCTTATGTCTAACCTGAACTTCCCCGGTTTAAGTTTAAACCAGTTGCCTCTTGTCCTAGTGCTACAGTCCCTGATGAAGAGATTTATTGAGAATTAGATTTTATTGAGAATTTATTATATGTTATATTTTATTTTGTTAGAATTTACTGAGAAAAGATACCCGCTGCGTTTCCTTCTGGAGAAACCCAGAACCTAAATTCATCTTGGACTTCTTTAGTTACAGGTTTTAATTTACATAGTCATAAAAAAGCATTTAGAAGATGGGAGACAGCGGCAGGTTGTTCTTGCCAGTGCTGCAGGCAAACTGAGGCAATGCCCCTTGTGCTGCAAACCAACAGGCAGACCTGTGCCTGTGAAGTGAACCTGCATTTTAAAACTGAATTCGGAAGGCAGAAAATCCTCTCTAAAATCTGTCTATGTTAACAGATGGAAGTAATTTCCTCCCTTGTTAGATATTCTGGAGCAGGCAGGTATTTGATTTATATCTTCTGTCTCCTAGTGACATAAAATATTGTTTGGTGACACAGTCTCAATGAAGAAACTGAAGGTCAGGGAACAATTAATCAGTTTCTCACTCATAATTTAATAGTAAGATATCCAGGCATGTTGAGGATACTCAGGCATCCAGAGATGGAGACAGCACTGTGCTGGATTTAGAAAGCGCCTGCCAGAGCAATCATCTTGCTTTCACTTGCTTGGCAGTGGTGAGAACAGCCACTTTGTTTATCAATGGCTTGTGTTGTGAAGGCTTAAATGAATGCAGAATACAACAGTGCACCCAGTCCAGTCAGCCTCAATTCACTGCAAAGAGCGTAATGCAAGTAAAGTCAGAGAGCTGGGTGCAGTTTCCAGGGTCCAGTTTTGCTCTAAAGGAGTATAATGCTAAACCCCACCTTTCCTCAGATGGCAGCACGTGGCCTTTCTTCTGCTTCTGGGTAGCAGGAGATGGGGACTCCCAGTGCATGGTCAGAAGGAGCTTGTTGCTGAAAGTGGTCCCAGTTCCCATCCATTTCGCTGGAAACTGAGAGCAGTGCATATATCCCAAGCCTGCTGTATGTAACAGCTCCTAGATTCAAAGTTTCAGGAAACAGGAGACAGCCAGACCACAGAAAACTGACTGGAGAGGCATCCTCAGTTTTAATGCTGCTTCTTGGCAATTTTTTCCTCACTTTTTCCATAAACCAGAGAGACCATTATCATCCAAGTCTTGTCATAGGCATGTCATAGGCATGTCAGTCTTCGGTAAGGCGTATCTGTGATAGATCACACTAGCACCGTTAGCCTACTTGTACTGCTGGACACTTCACGGCTGCCATGATGTCCTTTTTAATGCTGAGCTTCAGCACTTCTGTAGCTGCTCCTATGCTGCACACTGCTGCAAAGATACAGAATTGAACCTAGTAAGTTACTGCAGCAGTTCTCCTCCCAGTTGGTTGCCCAAAATCCAATGGAAACCCAAGCGGTATGTGTACAAGCAGGCAGCTGACTTGCCAGTTGGACTAACCCTTATTTTTGCTGCAGTAAAAGCCAATTATACTGAACTCCAGTAACATCTGTATCAGGGATAGACTGCAGACATTTAGAGTCTTCATCAGCAAACAGGCTAAGCGAAGCTAAATTGCTCTGCTAAACTTTCTAGTGAGTAATTAACCCTGAATTATCAACGACAGGCAGCAATGGTAATGGTTATGAAAGAAAATAACAACCGGTTGCACAGTTATTAACACGAGAGCACTGAACAAGGCAAACGAACAGCATGTGCTGCCATGGAATTAATAGCAGGGACAACAGTGGCAAGTGCGGTCTCCCGCCGAGTGGTACAGTTCCAGGGGGGCTGAGATAGCTGCTGAAAGACACTTGCTTTGGCAAGAGCAGCATGTACTCAGCAGTAGATGGATGGAAGTCAGAAGTGGATGGTAACAAGGAGTGTTAAAAATAAATCTGGCCTAATTAGGTTGAAAAAAAGAGATGTGGACCTGACAGCTTAGGAACTGCGACTGTTTGGTTTGAGCTGTTATCCCAGGGACAAGAGGCTCATACTGGAGCACCAGGAAGCGGACAGATGCAGCGGCCTGCTGTGCAGCCTTGTGTTACCTAACTGGACCGTGCCAGTGCCCATTTTCTGAAGCTGTGAGCTCACCAGTTTCAGGAATGAGGGTCTCTTTAAAATGCCTTACCTTGAAGCACCCTGAAGTATTAGTTGATTCTTCAATATCTGTGTTTGTATAGGAGCATCTGTGTGCAGCAGTGAATACAGACCAATGAAAGATCATAAGCTGGCAGGCTTGGGACCGGGGCATGTAGCAATGTGGGCTCCCTTCAGTGTCCCTCTCTAACCATTTTCATGGACCATTTGACAGCAGAGTGAGGAACAACATGTCCCTTCTTGTCCTCTCTGCTGAGACAGTAAATGAGGAAGGCAAATAAGAGCAACCTCTTGTGAGGGAGGGGACATGTCCTGCTGAGTGCAGCACTGCAATTAAGCAACTTGCTTCACTTCCCAGCATGACTGAGGTGGCAGGATGAAACTGGAACAATAGTATTAGTTACAATAAAACCAAGGAGAAACAGAGTAGAAAGATAAGCAGAGGGGAAACAGAAGACAAACACAGTAAAATAGAAAATGTGGATCCAAATTAAAACCAAGGCTGTTATTGCAAGCAGAACCAGTCTGACCATTGAAATGCAGAGGTGAGGGAAAGAGCTGCTGGACCCTAAATCCAGGAAGCTTTTCTTCCTTCCCTGTCTCTTGACTTCCTTTTGAACCAGTTCTATTAAGAAAACAGCTCCTTCTGTTCTTACTGGAGAACAATGGGGAACTTATCCATGTCCCCTGTACTTTATTAAAATGTCTTTTCTTCCTCCTCCAAGTTTCTGTTTAATGTATTTTATTATACCAGGAAAACCCAGTTTTTCTGGGTTACAAACCCTCATGTAGCAGCTCCCCCTGCCCTGCAGGACAGTCGCTTTGCCTCAAGAATCCCAGTCAGCCTTAGATGTCCAATTTCTGTGATAGGGTCTATATGAACTATGTGTCTGCTCTGACACCTCGACAGCAAATAATTTAATCTCAAGCTAATGCCCTCTGTTACTGTTAAATAACTATCTTTATGTTATTTATGTTATGCTTATCTTACCTGGAAAAGGTAGGGCTGGAAGAATGGGCTGTATGCTTCTACATAGTGGTAACGACAAGAGATATCTCTAATGCATGATGGAAGTTCTAGACATTATTTTGGGGGAGAAGGATTTGTCTGTCTATTCTGGCTGCAGAGCCTGGCCTAGGAGAGCCATAGGCAAAGCAGGGTCTACCACCCCTCTGCCTTACTGCCTCCCCTCTGCAGTAGTGCAATTCCTCTGGGAACTGTGTTGAAGGGACTGGACTTGCCCTCGACAGTGGGAGTTGCTCCTGGGTTTGGGGCAGATGTTTATTTGCTTTAATCCTGGGTTCAGCAGTAGCAGTCATTTTTCTCCTTCTTAGTAGCTGGTGCAGTGCTGTGTTTTTGACTTTCAGCCTGGGAACAGCGCTGATAACACCGATGTTTTTAGTTGCTGCTCAGTAATGTTCAGTCTGACCAAGGACTTTCTGAGTCTCCTGCTCTGCCAGGGAGGAGGGGAAGCTGGGAGGAAGCAGAGACAGGGCACTTGACCCAAACTAACCAAAGGGCTATTCCATTCCACGGCACATCATGCCCACTATATAAACTGGGGGCAGTTGCATGGAAGGGCTAGATCACTGCTCGGGTCGGGCTAGGTATCGGTCGGTGGGTGGCGAGCAGTTGTATTCTCTTCCCTTGTTATTTCCCTCATCATTATTATTATTGGTGGTAGCAGCAGTGGTTTGTGTTATACCTTAGTTACTGGACTGTTCTTATCTCAACCCATGGGAGTTACATTCTTCTGATTCTCTTCCTCATCCCTCCGGGAGCAGGTGAAGGAAGGTGGGGAAATGAGTGAACAGCTATGTGGTACTGAATTACCAGCTGGGCTTAAGCCACGACAGCTTTCTACTTCTCCCTGCTCCCATGTCCTCTCTGAGAATCCACAGGAGACCAAGAGCAGGAGCCTGAGACGCACTTCTCTCATCTGTGGTACTCCTCCTCTGACAGCTGACGTTGTAAGCTGTACTTACAGCTTCTGAGGCACAGGAAGCAAGTTTTGCATCAACAGGACAATGGGCTCTGTGCTCCAGCGCCTGAGCTGCTGTTTTCCCTTGAGCACAATAGGTGTCTTCAGATAACTGCTGAGAGAGGATTTACTTCACCTAATGCACGCGGAGTATTAGAAGGGCTGCATTCATTTCGCTGCCTAAGATAGGCATGAAGACCAGAAAATCCCAAATTTGGATTTGTCACACAACAGAATTCTGAAACTAATGTCACTTTAATGCAACAGGGTTTAATTCACAGGATTTTACTGGAGCTCAGCCCATGCAACTCAGAAAGCTTCTATTGGTGGAATAGGCAGTATTTCTGGCTGTAGTTTTGATGACTGCTGGCCAGTTTGCCCAGTACCATCAGTTTGGAATTAGTCTATATGGAAAGAACCTGTATAGACTAATTCCAGTAGCGCATCAGCCAAATTTAGTTCTCAGATGTTGGGAATGGAATGAGAAGAAGCCCCAGAGCTCATGTAGTGCATCTCACCTCTGTGTTTTCCTGGTCCCTGTTTATTTAAGTCTTCAAAGTCTCTCAACAAGAGGTTTTTGACACTCTCCCTGCTTTTTGCTATTATTCTTGTCCTACTTATATGGATAAATTTCTTCTTCTATGCAAAATATGCTTCTTACAGCAAACTACATTCCTGTGTCCCTTTTGGTCTTCTGTTGTTCACACTGAACACGCTGTCTTAATCTGTCATAAATAATCTCTTGTCATAACCTGTGAGGACAGGCTCTTTCAGACTTCTAATAACTCTTGATTCTCTCTGCTTGGCTTCCATCCAGCTGCTTCACATCTCCCTTGGAGAGGAAAAAAAATCTGCTCAACTTTAGGCACAGCCGAGGCCTCACTAGTGCTGAGTGGAGCTGAAGAGCTGCTTCCTTCATTTTATAAGTTATACTTCCACGTAAACACCCTCGTATTGACATTTAACATTTTCACATCAGCCAGGTCCTGTTGACTCATGCTCGGGTTGTGATTCATTCCCCGCAGCGCTGCTGTGAGACCTTAGATCCCCATCCTTCCCCTAGCACTCTGCAGGTCAAGCCCTCGTTCATAAGTCAGTGTTGAAGGCTGACACATTGCTCATTTCTCCTCCTCCTTTTTCATTTTCAGAGCTATTGACAGGGTGAATCCAACTGTTGTTTGTCTTTCCTGGAGTTCTCAGTATTATGCACTCTTTCCTCCCTCTGCTGAAGGCACGTGGGTTGCCTTCACTAACATTCTCCTTTCACAAATGAGGGTTTCCTGGGCTTGTTTTTTTATTCACATCCAGTTATCTCAAGTGAAAACAGCTTATGATCTGCATAAGACAAGCTCACCCTCCCATCTGGTTTCATTTGCACGGCAAACACGCTGACATGATCTTACCAGCTCTCTGGTCTCTCAAGGCGCTAAGAGCGTCCACCGTCCTCAAGGTTTTGCTGCCTTCAGGGTGTGTGCAATGTTGGTCTGAGCTCTTAGGCCAGGGAGCTGCGGGGTTCTCAAGGCTGAGAGAACACTGAGGTTGATCTGAGGCAGGCTGTGGGGCATCAGCTTGTGGGTCCATACACAGGTGCGGATCTGGGGGCAGGCAGACCACTCATGAGAGTTCAAGCCCCATGTGGAGAAATAAAGAAACAGTCCTCTCCTTCCCCCCCAAATCCAAGCATGCAAACCCCCAAACTCAACCACACAAGTAATCCCCCCATAACACCCTTTCAGAAAGTCTTACACATCATAAGCAAAAAAATGCTAAGAATCTCTCTTTGCCTTTGCAAGTTGTATTTAGTATGGTGCTATCAAAGGACTATCAAGCAATATTAATACATCAGTGTTCTCCAGTGTATTTGCAGTTCTGCACTTGCTAAAATAAAAGTGGTCTAATAAGCCATAAATTTACATTTCTTAAGTTAGCCTGTCTGGCTTCCTTAGCAAAATGACTGCAATACAATACATACAGCAGTATAAATCTGTAAAACCGCAGGGCTCCCAGTATTAATCAAAATCCTTCATAACAGAAATTAATAAATGGAAGTCTAGAAATTTAATAAGGAATGAAATTTCACAAGCTGTTAAAAAACCAGCAAAGACAGATCTCATAATATTTTATAGTGCATCTCAAGTAAATTCAATACTTTTCAATGACATTATGAAACAAAAATCACTTAACTGACTTGAGTCGTGCTTGAGCTTGAGACGTGCTTCAATTCAAAGGTGGTATTACAGCACTCTTGTCTTGTTTTTGCTGGGGTGACAGTTCTGAACTTTAGTTGGCAGTGCAAAAACCTTTGGAAAGCTTGGGACCTGAAAAGGAATGGGTAGAAAATAAAGTACTAGTGCCCGATAGATATGGCTCTGGAATAAACCCAAAGATATGATTGCAATTGAGACACTTTCATCATTAAAAACGCAAATCTTATGTAAGCAAGTATGGAGGAAATGTGAAATATGTCTTATCTTTCAATACCAATCACTACGCTCTCAGCAACGATACCATAGAATAACTGAGATAATTGTAAGAATTGCCTCTCCATCACACAGTTCTGGTCTCCATTTCCATCTTGCTGTCACATACAGTTGCTGACAGGATGCTAATAAAACACTTTCTTGAATGGGTGCAGCACATCCATCATTCTACTAGCCTGACTCATGAGTGGGGCCACTGGATGCTACCACAATACCAACAAATAATAAAACAATCATGAAAACATAACAGAGCAACTTGCAGCAATCCTCTGCTTAGGGCAATAGAAATACTATTGGCTTACTCTGTACATGCAATCAGAATGCAGTCTCATCCTTTCGTTTGGATTGGCTCCCATGATGACAGTCCTTATCATTAACATACGGCGAGTTCTTCCTTCAAACGCTGCTAGTTTAACATATGTTTCCTTTGCGCAATCCCCAAAATAAGTCAAGGAAATGTGCTTGGCTTTCAGTAAGTGTATGAAGCAGCCAGGAATTTTTCCTGACAAATAATGAATAGCCTGTAACACCACAAAGGTGAACTGTTCATACAGGCTTTAGCACAGTGCTCTGGCATCGCATGTAGGGGAGAGAAAAGCCATGTAGCATTTACAGAAGCTGCACTGCTGCTGCACCCATTTCGTGTGCTCTGCTTAACCAAAAGCACTCTCTCCATTTCTAGCAGGGTAATAAATATAAAGGTGAAAATGTGAGGAAGGAAAGAAAGGCCAACTACACACAGCCAGGTAAGTCAAAAGAACTGAAACTGAACTTTATTGTTTCTTTAAAAAGTATTCTACAATAATGGCTCAGAATACTACCACAATGTACAGGGACAAGGCAGTGCTCTGGGCTATGACTGTAGATTACTCTGGTATATGTATGTATATTCTGTAAGAGCTTAAGAAAGGCTGAAGCAGGGAGGTTCAACATTTCTTAAGCACGTATTTTAGCAAGTTTGACATTTTCTAGATCTCTCATATTATAGCAGGATTTATCAAATGCAATGTAGTCACAGAAGTCTTGCATAAATACAAATACCGATACTTTACCGTGAATATTGTATAGGATATAAATTCTGCCTTGCCTTTAAAAAAATCTCCAGATCATTATGTGACCTTGGAGTCTTCCCTTTTCTTTCTCTTTAAGAGTTTTTAAATATATATATATTTATATATTTGCTATCATACATCAAAGTATATAGGAATCCCATCATCTCTGTTATATTTTCTGCAGACATGGTCTGAAACAAAATCACCAACAGCTAAATCAAAAGCTTCCTGGTCACTGCAGGAAAGCCAAAGAGGATCTTTCCTCTTTTTGTGTGTTTCAGTACTAGTATTTTTTAAACGTATAAGGATTCTTCATAAACTAGAGGTCCATAGATCATTTAAAGCAGTCTTTATAAGCAAATTTACATACTTTGACATGCTGAGGCAGTTAGTATCAAAATCCAATAGCATTTCTTACAGAACCGTATGACTTTCTGCGATGCAGAGATACATTTCATTTCTAAAAAGCCACAGTTCTTTTTCTACATCTGCTCACATCAAATCCCCAGGATTCATTCATAAAACTGCTGCTGTTCCAAATGCTGATGCTCTTATCCCTGCTGTGGATTAAGATGTACACCTAACCTGGTGACATCATCACGTGGAAGATTGATATGTAGGAAAAAACCCTCCCCAAATCCACAGATAGTCTTTTCTATCTCTAGATCCTCATGATTCACATCACCCAACAGTGCAATTCGATGAAGACCGCTCTCTGTGCAGGCTAAGGGTCTTCTTCCATCAAAGGAATCTCTAGGGAAAAAAAAGAAATAGCATTGATTGCTGATTGTAACTTCCCTTTATACTGCTGCAGGACATTCGTATTAGCAGTGCTACAAATGGACATTGCAAAAGTCTGAACAAGACATACGGTATCAATAATTCTAGACCTGCTCTAACACTTAGATGAAAATTAACCTTCTAAAACTATCTAGCTTTAATAAAACAAACCAGGCCTACAAAAACCTAATTGCAAACATCCTTTCTTACGTTAATCACTGAAACAGCATTCAGAGCAGGCAGGGACTTTTACTGGCATCATTGTCATTTCTCCCTCCTCCTCCTATAGTCCTGTTCCCCTTGTCATATCAGTAAAAGTTAGCCCTGACCCTATGAAGAGGGACTTCCTCCACCCAGACCTTTACCCACACAGAATTTAAGACACTGGGCTTCAGCTTTTTGCCTAGTAACTGTGGAGAGCAGGATCAGAGCCAGTCCTTCAAAATGTCTCCAAGGAAAGCAGTCTAGTTTCCTTAGCACACTGAGCAGCACACCATACAGCTCCATTAGAACTCAATGAACTGGCATCAGTGCATGCTCATGTTCAGTTTAAATGCAGACAATAGTATATGGCAATCTCCCTTGTCATACATGGTCCTGTGGGTACCTTCTGCTGTGACTCCCGTGGCCATGGCTTAATGTGTACATGCCTCAGATGAACAGTTGCTGTACACGTGGGCATGAGAAGTTTGATAATAAAAAAGCTAATTTTGGCTGAGAATGAAAACATGATTTGCTTTCCATTTTAAGGAGAAAATCCTGGTTTTTGCTGTGAAAGCTATGGCATGTGAGGAAGTTGTGAGCATAGGAGTCAAGGAGCAGATGAACAGACCAACACAGGCAAGATGATGATTGGCTTTGCTGCTGTACGCAGGTGCTTGCTGATATCCCTGTTGATAAGGCTGCTGTTTTGGGGTCTGGACAGGAAGCTTCTGGTCTGGGATTCAAATCCTTGCACCATAGCTAGAAAGGATATCACAGACACGAAGCTATATGCCACGGAGTAGTATGGTTTAAAAAACATCCAAATTTAGATGTGGACAAAACCACCGAGAAAGTATGAGCAAGTCAGCCGGGTTTATTCCTGCTCTGGCCATACAAGTGAATGATAGCTCCTGTTTATGGACTCACCTACTGCACCCCTGCAAAAGACTCACCATCTGCAATATCAACCCGTGGACTCGTGGACGCAGCCTCCCCAGCAGTGCCATGGGATACATCAGTTCTATCGGAACCAGGAAGTGCTGTCGCTTGGCATGCTGGGGATGGGTACGAGCTTTGGAGCAGTTCAGAGGAGTCTGACCTGTTGTCACAGGTCTCAGATTCGCTAGGCAGCATGTCTGTAATCCTGGGGCCGGGGTAAGCAGGAGGGTTCTGGTCTTCTGTCTGCAAAATATGCCCCTGGTCTGCGGTAGCTGAGTATCCGGGTGCCAGAGCATTCAAGCCACTGCTCACAGCTTCATCATAGGAAGGCAGCATGACAGGAACACCATCCACCACCACAAAGTCGGGGTCACCCATGGAGCCCTCCTGGTTGCCTCTATGTCAAACACAGATGAGTTATCACAGAAAGCAGGAGCATGTCAGAAGCATCTCGGAGCAACTGCCAAACTTAAGTAAACACAGCACTTTGTAGTCATGCAAAATGAAGCTACAAGGTCATTAACATTCACAGAAATGTTTGCTTCACAGGGCTGCAAAGCTCTGCTCGGGTTGCTAGTCAGGTGGAATCTGTTACCATTGGAGAAATGAAACAAGTAATGTGAAGAACAACTCCGAGAAGGAAAGGAAAAAGGGTGCTTGGAAGAGATAAGAAGCACCGTTTGCTGTGCTGTGCACAGTAGGTGTCATGGATGTAAGATCACACATGTAGTTCACCAGTCAGAAGTGTCTGAACCCCTGGAAAGATGTGTGCCAGAGCACAGAAAGGTTTACAACCCGTGTAAACAGACACTGAGATGATTGCTACTGGATGACAGGGCTTTGGTGGACAGATCTGTGGCCTCCTTCAGGTCTCCCTTTCAAAGGATGAAGGCTTCCTTAACTGGTAATAAGCTGATTTCTTTTTTTAACAAAACATTTCTATTAATTGGGAAGGTCTGTTAAACCCTAAAGTATTTGTTTATAACTAGCCAGTTAAATCACAGGAGAGAGTTGGTCCCAGGTACCTCTGGGACATGAAAATGTCTGAAAAGGAGAGGACAGAAAGCCATTTCGTCAGCTAGAAAGTGCAGGCTATAAGGCTCTCTGTAGTGCGACCCACTACCCCAAAGAGCTTCATATATGGGTATGCATATGTACATGTACGTATATGTATATGTATCCTACTCCCCATATACTGTACACATGCACATACATATGTAAACATTTACACATTACTTATATAATTTGTATGCTTTTATGTACACATGCTTATTTAACATTAAGATGGTGAAGTCCTTTCTGCTGCATTGGCATGTAGACATGTTTACTGACATCCCACTTTTTCCACCTCTCCTTTCTGCACATGGTAGAATAAAGACACGACAAAAAGCAAGCGCAGGAGAGAGGTCACACAGTCGAGGTCCATAGCAAACTGAGCAGACTGAATACTAGAAACGGGTCTAAACCCCAATAGAGTACTAGCTTTGCCTAAAACTCAGCATGCCTGCCTTTGTTTTTCCAGCTGTAAGGTGATAATAATGCCCACCTACCTGTCTTATGAGGACTGCTGTGAGAATCAATGACAAATGCTCATAGCTGCATGGTGTTTGGTAGGAATAAAGGAAGATGTAGGAGATGTTTGTGAATCATGATGAAAGTAATACTCATGAAGAGAAAGCAAACTTGTAATATAAATTTGTCCGTAGAGAAAAAAGAAATTATTTCTTAAAACTCACATTACTAAGCCTACAGTAGTTAAAACGTTAATTCCCCCAGCACCTGAAAATGAGTATTTAAAAATATTGTCAGCTATTTCTACTATGCAGAAGCAGCAATTCTCAACAGCAGAGCTGTAATTACTCCCAAAGTGAATCTGGCAAACTCTGCCTCTTATCTCAGTTGCAGTGAGCTCTACTGCAGGGTTTTTGGGGGTGCCTATCCACACCAGTGGTTCAGAGACTTCTGCTCAGAGCAGAAGCAGGAGGTATCTGCCAGGCTCGTGAGCTGCTCCGTCTCCTCAGCAAGGAGTGCTGAATGTGAAAACTGAATCAAGGCCCTTAATCTTCAAAAGGTAATAGAAAACAGTACAAACCGTGGAAGGAAATGCGTCTTAAATTTGGTCTGGAACATCCTGGCTAAAATAACCAGTAGCAGTACTAATAAAACGCTGGTAGCAGTAAATGCCACTATTTTCCATGTAGTCAGGAGGGTCTCCTGTGTATTTGGCCAGGTTTGTTCTGTAACAAAAAGGCAATACAAAAGTTGTGCTTCGTTATTACCATGCTTATTTTGTATTAATACTTCAACAATACTCAGAAGTGCCAGTTAGGCAAAGACATCTTTTATACATCTGTTGTAAAAACACATGAACCCAGTGCCATATACCAAACCCAACCTTAACATTAAGCTGCCACAGACCTTGTTTTTTCCCCTTGACTTTTTTTTCTACATGCAATCATGATTTTAACTTATGTACATATAAAAATATCCAGAAAATGTTAAAAAATACATTTGAAGAGCTAACAATTGAAATGATTTAGTATCATTCAGGATCTTGGAAATGAACTAAATTTAATAGCATCTTAAAATCAATGTCCATCACTTAACCATGGAACAGATGAAGTTCACCAGGCATTACAGACCAACAGATTTGCTCTAAAAAAGAGGGACTGTAAGAGGACAGGAGTAATGCCATTGCTGCTCCCTTACCTGTTTTGACACAGTATACTTGATAGGAGGGGAACCACTCTCCGTACTGGCAGGTGATGTACTTGTAGTCGTTGGTGAGGGTGTAACCAGGATCACAGTAAAACTCCACCACCGTCCCATGGTTGTAACGCTCGCAAGGCCGCGGGTGGCAGATGTAGTCTCCATGACTCACCATTGGAGGTAGTGGACAAACTTGGGCAAATGAACGAAGAGAAAAGAAGAAAGACATTAATTCCAGCAACCCACCACTGTGCAGCTCCACTGTGTCAAATGCACAGGGCACACACTTCAGGATCCCTTTCAGGCTCTCTGTAGCACTGGGTTTGTCTGGGGTACCAGCCCACCAGCAGATGGATGCACACTCCTCCAACATAGCAACATGTGCCAGGAGGTCGATTTTGTCTCTCAGTGAGCTCTGCTGTCACCAGCTTATTTAAAGGCCTGAGAGATGGGATCTGGAAAGCTTCCTGTCCTCTGGGAGAAGGGGAGGGAGAAAGTAAGACAAAAGGGGACACATACACCTATAAGATGGCTGTATGGGGATGGAGAGGGACAGTCAAAGCAAGAGAGAGAGAGAATCCCTTTCCTTATGAAACATCTCAAATTCAGCTGTAACATCCTATTTTTTGTTTCATTAATGTAATTAAAGTGTTCATATGCTCTCATTTCTAAATATTTGCTTTAAAAAACAAGTTTGCCATGAACTGTGCTGCACGAAATGCACAGCACACAGTGCTCCTTAAGCACTTACAGCCTGTAATATTATTAAGCTTAAACTCTACTGGTGTTATTTGCATTTTGCAATGTATGAATAGCCTGACTGATCTCAGTGGGGCCACTGGTGGAGTGAGGTCTTAAATATAACCAAGGCTGAGCCTGTGGTAATTAAGTACAGTGGTTTACATAAGGTTAAGTAAATAAGAAAGAACTGCAATATAAACACGTGCAACTTTTACTGTAGGCCCCGAAACGAGAAGAAATGTCTTCTCACGTGGCTGGGCAGATGAACTCAATGGAGAACCGAGGGAGCGCTCTCTAGCAAACAGCAGCAGAAAGGCAGCTCGCAAGCAGTATTTTTATGAGAGAGGAAACTTTTCCACCAAGTGTTCGCTGATTACTATTTTCTTAAGTGCTTCTAGCACAGGCTTAAAAAAGCCCCTGCGAAAGTGTAATGATGTCTCCAATGGCTACATACTGACCCAAAGGGGCTTGAAGTACTGGATGGCTTGTTTTATGTCCCTTCAGGGGCAGTAACTAACTGGCTCAGTGCCCATCTACAGGCTGTTCCCTCCACTTCATCCCTCCCTCACTCAGGCAGGACCTACTGCATTGCTTTGAACAATGAAAATGCCATCTCTCAGAAGAAGAATCTTTCCAGAAATTACAATTCAGCTGCTGCTCTCTGTGCATCTTCTTCCATGAATAATGCATTTCATAAAAAAAAGGATACACAAGATATTAAATGAATCTTCAAGAGAGGCTGATTACAATGTGCAGCAGTGTCTACTCCCCATCCCCTGGAGACATGGCTTTGTTTGCATTTTCACTGGAAAGGCTTAATAATAACTTGAAATCAGAGCAAGTAATTCACATAAAAATTCACAGCCTTAATACTCTGCATACTTCCCAAAGTCTCTGGGCCCACAGGAAGGAGGAATGCTTTACTGGGAAGTCAACTCAAGACTGAAAACAATCTAGGCAAAGGTGTCAGACTGACATAGTAGAAAAACACCTTTTGTCCATATCAGGGATCATTCTTCTATTAAAAAGAAAACAATAAGTGAAAACAACAATTCTGGCCTGCCATAAGGAATCCTGGTATATTGTTATTACTTACAGCATGAGGACAAAGGAAGACAGCAATTTAAGCTTCTTTGCAACTGAGTTTTGCCAAGCTATGGCAGCCTGCAAGAGGTGCATAGATGCCCAGTACCTTTCTAGCAATGAGCAAGTAGATCACACCTTGTCACAAAACAGAGAAACAGATTTTTCTCTCCAGCAATGTAGCTGCTGCTTCATCCCAAACCTCTTAATGGCATTCAGATCCAAAACAGGCTGCTGAATAAAAGAAAGCCGCAAAGCTGGTGTCACAGCAATGTGGATCAGCTCAGGAAGGACACATTTCCAGGCATATTAAAAATTATACTCTGTGGGAACAACCCAGACTTGGAGCTCTCAATCTGCTTACAAATAGACTTGTATTTTATAAAACCTGAAAACAAGAGCAACACTCGGTGTAGGGTATGTCCCCAGTGCAACCCCTTCTACTGCCACTCACTTGGGGTGTCCCTCACTACCTCCTCTGAAGGTTACGTTCATCCAGTTTCAGGATCCTTCCACATTTCAGCCTGGAAATGTCTGCAAACATTCATTTCATGCACTGCTGAACATTAGTCATGAATTAAGAGTCAAGTTTTAAGCGGCTGTTCCTGCCAACAGCTCTTGCATTAAACACTCATAACCAGCAGATGCAATGGAGCAGGTTTCAAAATCAGGTTGTTTAGCTCAACTGAAAGAGTGCTTCATTCTTATGTCAACTGGACTGTCAGAATCAGGGGTTCTCACTCACTTGGGGTATCCCTCACCACCTTTTCTGAGCTTTGTGTTCATCAAGTTTCAGGATCCCTCAACACTTGCATGGGCATCACTAATGCTCAGGTTCGGAGCCTCTTTACCAAATCAAGTCAAACGAGATGATACATCACAAACAACCAAAAATGAACTTACTTTGAGCTCAATCACACACCCAGTCCCTTTCTCAACTCACTCCATTCCCATGGTCATCCTAGCCCAAGGCCCTTTAAAGTCAGTGGAAGGACAGCCAGGAAGTGGCCTCAGTTTTGATCACAGAAATGCAAGATGATGAAAATCTGAAGGGCCACTGAACACTTTTGACTCCCAAAGACAGATTTTTAGTTCAGAGCTACTTGTCTTTCAGATCTCTTATTTATGCTGGATACCAGTGTATGAAACTGGTTGCACAGATTAAAGCAGTGTGCCAGGTCAAATATGGAAGAAAACTGGGGTGGCAAACCTCAGCCCACTGCAGCTCTCTAACACAGTTAAAATTCTAGCATTCCCAGCAAATTGTATTTGGAAATTACAGGCCATGGACTTCAGGCAATTGCATCAAACTTACAGAATGGGAATAGCCACAAACTATAAAAATGTGTCTGACAAGTACATTTCCACTGTCAAAGCTGACAGCAGAATGAATGATAAATAATCATAGGAACGAGTGAACTGTACTTCAGGAAGCTCTTACAGCTTAAAAAAAGCCCCTTACCTGCTGTTCTTAAATACGACACCAAATCTCTACTACCCATACCTTTCAGCATCTTCACTTTATAAGGCCTGTGGGATTTTAATGCACTAATTACAACATCCAGCAGTATCTTCTGACAGCCAACATTAAAAAACCATACACGCATGTCCTTAACTTTTGAGCTTGTCAGTGGGATGGGCACAATTCAGGCAGTGTCTGCTGGTGGTTCTGCAGCCCATGATCCTGGGTCTCCGGATACATCTTTATAGAGCAATTGGCCACAGATTGTAAGGGGACTTATAGAAACTTTACAGCTCAGCATTCTCAGCTGAAAAGCTGAATTGTTCATCAAGAATCAAAAACAAGTGTGTTTTCTATGGTAAACAAATCCTTTCTGGGATGCTCAAGGCACCTGTTACTCAAGGAAGTTGATGGGAAGAATTCCTGATTTGATGGCCTTCCCTGCCTGCTCTTAGGGAGCTGCTGGAGCTGAGGGCTGTCCTCTGAAATCAGCGATGGGCTTCGTGCTCTGACTCATTGTAATGAAAGACTAGCACTCTCTGAAAGAGCTTAAAGCCTGGGGAGTCAAGCCTCATGTTACACACACTGTCACATACTGGCTTGGAGCACAAGCAGAG
Source organism: Psittacula echo (assembly GCF_963264785.1). Taxonomy (NCBI): domain Eukaryota; kingdom Metazoa; phylum Chordata; class Aves; order Psittaciformes; family Psittacidae; genus Psittacula; species Psittacula echo. The sequence continues at coordinate 12,509,245 of NC_137738.1, read as the reverse complement.
GCAGTTCTGCCCCGCTCTGTGTCCCCTTTGTCACAGCCTCCACAGTGCAACTGCCACATCCCTTGGACCAGGGGCACACGAGGGTGATGCAGGCTGTGGCAGTTACTGCCCAGACAGTGGAGGAATAAATGAGATTCACCCAGTAATTTTTCCTACCCACTACAGTCAAGAAGCTTTTTAAACTGCCCAGAGGATGTAGCAGTAATTTTGCACTGTTGACACTGGAACTGTAGGAGGGAGGGAAGATTTTTGGCATTAGCATATTCTCAATTAACGTTGATGGCACAGAATAAAGATCTCCCATCACTTTTCTAATAGCTACTGGTAGAGAGATGAAAGAGCTACAGATATTTACAGTACTCAAAACCTTCTTTATAGTCAATTAGTTTAACACCTGGTTGGTTTTGTCTTTGGTCAAAGCAGGCAGGAGGTAAATTATTCAGGTTTTGCCCAGCTCTTGTACATGAGCCAAAAAATAAAAGCAAAAAATGACTTGAAATACAGGGTACTTGCTTATAAAAAAGCTTATTTTCCACCTTCTATTTTATTTTGCGTAGTATGTTTTGTTCCCTAACTACTAGTCTGCCTTTCATGTAGGACATTAGTTGCTCAGATAGCTGGGTTAGCAGAAAAGCCCACGGCAAGGCCAGCCACTTCCTGCTTGACACAGGGATGAACAGGCTTAGCCATATTTACACCTAATCAAAAAGAACGCTTCTTCAAAGGCACTATGAATGCCTGTTCATTAGGAAGGGTGAGAAAAGATTAAGATGAAACTTCATGTTGAGAAAGACATAGATAAAAACCTGACAATGTTTTGTGCTGGGAAAATGCTGGTGTATCTCACTAGATGGTAATCGGAGGGGTGGACACACTGTCTTGTTTCTCACGAAATGGAAGAGAAAAGAGCTTTTCCTGACTTCTTGTTCTTGTACATATCAGGACACTAACACCAGAAATCTGTACGCCTGTCATCTGGCTCCTGCATTCCAACCAACTTGAGCCATTATTTACTTCATGTGAGTTGAAGAAGAAATTAAGAGGTTTGTAGAAGGAAGGAAGTAGCAAACCCAGTTGCTTTAAAATAAGTCCTGTCAAAACATCTCAGTCTAGACCAGCTGCTTAATTTGAATGTATTTCCAATGGCACTATCAGAAATGTAAGCAGAACAAGAAGCATTACCAGAGTAACTTCTCATTTATTGTGAACATCAGCTTAACAATATCCTAATGATACATTCCTATAAGAAATGTTGCTGGCATTTTCAAGGGAGACTTAGTGCAGGTTGTAGCTGTACTGGAACAAGTGAGAGAAACTTTGCATTTGTGTTTTGAAAGTGAAGACATGCTCTGAGGAACTTCTCTGATTGCTCATTGGAAGTGAAGATGCAAGATGCTCATGCTGAGCTCTGAAGTTGCCAGCAGATTTATTTCTTGACAGCCTACAGGAAGAATTATTAAAAATGTTGTATTCTTAGCCAATATTTTCTGAATTATTTTCAATCTTAACCTTTCTCAATTACTAAACCTTCACTATGCCACTTACACGTTTTCTTCTGAAAAGGCACCGAACACTTTGGCAGCTTCTCCACCATCCAGCAAGTCAGCGTTCAAGCAGCTAGGAACATACCCCAGGTGTCATGGCTCCAAGCTGCTTGCTCTGCCCTTAGATAAACACTCCTGGGTAATTCTGTACCAGCTACAACAGCAGGGTGAGCCTCTCGATGTGCACACAGTGATAAAACTTTTCACTTTCTACAAAGTGTGAAGTTAAGCTGAATAATCAAGTTTTTAGTGAAAAGCTGCTTCTCTGGTCTAGCTTTGACAAACACCATCTTTGTGAATCACTGATACCAGCTGTATAAGCCTAAATGAACCAGTGTAAAACTAGTTTCAACCCTGTTTTAATAATTACTTAGCATTAGCTGATTCCCAAATGGTAACAGAAGGTGATTTACAATCACTTATCATACACAGAGCTTCCTTGTTACTAGAGTTACAAATTATAGAGCCCATTTTGCAGTTCCAGTCAGCTGAGCTCCTACGGGAGCATCATGCCAAATTCACACTCATCCTCAACAATCCTGCCACTCCAGGCACAGCAACCTGTTAAACATTGATCTTAATGCCAAAGTCATTAGTTTCAAATGGCATTTCACAGCAGATGTGGGGTAAAACACACCTCAAGTGATCTTTTGCCTGTAAATTTTAAAAGTGCGATTTTCATTTAAACTACAAAAAAAATAAATATGATAAGTTCGCAGCAATAAAGAGCTATAAGTTATTTTATCCAGAGGCCCATCTTTAAGGAAGTATTTACGCTCATTATTTGGAAGCAAGTACTTAAACCACTGTGGTCTCACAGCAGATCAGTTTAGCATTCTTCATCACTCGCTTCTAGCTTCATTTCTTCCTTTTCTCATGAGTAGCTGACTTTCTGATCAGTAATAAGTCCTTTAGGGCTTCAAGAAGCAGATGCTGGGGACTGCACAGACACATAACAGGAAGCAGAAAGCTTCAGACTAATTCAAGGCTTGGGTATTTGACAAGTATCACAGGATAACTCCAGACCTGGAAAAGGTCAAAGTGCTTAGAAGTAGAATGGAGGAGGGAGAGAGAGCTGTTGGGAAGCTGGCTGAGAAAACCAGACAGATAAAAACCTGACAGGGATGTCTGAAGAAGCCAGTGCTCACTGTGAGCTGGACATACTGGTGGGTTTATGTCATTTTAGTCCCTCTTTCTTTAATAGCTTCTTCCTCTTTGTTTTTAAGCAGTTATCCCTTGAACCCGTGTGGTGTTCCTGTCATCAGGGATTGACGGAGAGAAGGAATGCTGAAATAGACAAGCTGTATTCCAGGACTTAGCTGAAGGCTGAGGAAATCAAGCTATACCACTTGGGAGAAAGAAAAGCATAAGGTCCCATTCCCAATGGAGTGCTACCAGAAGAAGAAGAGGATGAGGAAAACCAGCAGGTGATCTTAGCACTGTAATACCACAAACCAGTTTACAAGATGTGGGAAGATGTGGAAGAGTATCTGTTTCTGTTATTGAAGTTTAGTTATCAAGTGCCTGCCTATTGGTGAAACAGCCACCCTTTAAATACTGGGCTTTATCCCTGGAAGAGAAAAAAAACAATGCAGTGAATAGAATTCCTAATGCATAGAGTCTGTAGCTACAGTTCCCGCCATTTATGGAAGATGTTTTGTGATTACACTGTGTAGCCAAATTTAATGAACGCATCCATAAAGCAGAGAGATATTTGATTTCAAGGTAGATGATGTAGTGTGCTTTTTCTTTCCGAGGAGTCCTGCAAGATAAAGGTGAAGGTGAATATTATAAAGCAGCCCTCAGGGAGAGATTTTCTCTGCTTTCCCCCACCTAATCCTCAGCAAATTTAAAGCAGTGTGGATAAAACACTACATGCATCTGGCATCTAATGTGGAACTTCAGGGCAGAAATTATGGCTCCATAAAAAAGTTGGGATGTCTGGCTGATTCTGGAAGTACTAAGGTATCTGAAAAGTACACAGGTGATAGAGCAGGTGTAAAACAGTGATTTAATGTGACAGTTCTGTGCATCAAGCAGAAACAGAAGACATAAAAGAAACAGATTACAAACTGTTCTGTTGCTTTCCTGAAAAACTATGAACAGTGGAGAAGGCATCTATTTCAATCACAGCCAAGATCAAAGATTTCTGCAATGTAAAAAAAGGAACAGTCACTTAGAAATATGTTATTTATCTTCTGCAAACAATGTCTTCAACTTGGAGCCTGTTCTCTAAATGTGGTCTGGTTTTCTTTCTGTTTCACTTTGTGGCACACCTGCTGGAGTTAAGAGATTGGATGATTAAGCAGCAGGATGTCCACAGAAGAACATGGTTTGTCTGCCTAGTATTTCATGTCACTGTCCTCTTTCTGAACTCTCTTCCGTGCCTCTTCAGCTGTGGGTAAAGATGTACAGATAAACTTCAGCGTTCTCTAACAGCATAAAAATCCAGATACTCAAAGTCACTATGAGCAGCTCCTTTAAAGTGTTCAACTTCTGCACTCATACAGGGGTGGTTGGATGCATACCATTCCTGTGCGCCTGGGTGATGGAATTAACTGTCTACAGTGCAGAAACACATAAAATTATTGAATTACTTTTTAAAAAGAAAACTATCTTTTTAAACAGCTTCATCACACTTGCTTTTCACAACTTAATTGTCCCTGGGGTGAAACACTATTTCATCCTTTGGCTATCAGGCTAAAGGTGTCATGGGTGTAAAGGTGTTGCCCAAGTAAAGATGCTTGCAAATATAATTTGCTGCTGCTATTTGAGCATTTACTGCTGGTTGTCATTCCTGAGTTGCAAGTATTGCTGTAGGCAGTGAATATATTCTGGAACACCATTCTAGTCAGAGCTATTAAAAACAAGGCTATCGATGAGACTTATGTTAACATTAACTCAGTTAACTTGGATGACCTCTTTGGCAGCCAAACAATATTTAGTTTATTCTTCCTCCTGCCTGCAAGCTGAGTAGGTGTAAACACAGAACACAAGCCTGGTATCTACCTCTCTTAATTTCTTAATACCACAGTGTTTCATAACTTGCTTGTATTGCTGCCCTCTGCTCCCTCTATGGGATTTGTATCTTTTGGAAATGTGCTGCATCAACATTATCTTCCCTGAGGATACGCACCAATCTGTCATGTTGGAATTTATCTAAAGCCTTCTCAATGTCAACACAGAAACACAGAGAAATCTATTTGTACCAGTGTACAATATCTCAGGCTGAGGATTGCTTTATTCTGACTGCTGAACATAAACTGACTACAGACTGACTGGAATCTTTTTCTTGGTGTGTTGCTGTAAGTTCCATCAGGAACTGAAAATATTTTAAGGGCATAGTGGATTGGACATACAGCTCAGTGTCAATCACTGTTCATGGCGTCAGCAACTGTTGTAAGAATGAAGATTTTTGAAGCTTTCCTTCAAACGATCCTGCGTGTAGTTGGTCAGAAAGTGTGAGCTACTTTGTTTTGAAATATTAGGTGCCTATGGCATTTCACCTGTAATAGCACCCTCCTCCAGTGCTCTTTCACGCTCTTTACTTTCTGAAATGCCTTCAGTTTTCTTCTGGTTTCCCCTTTTCTACTCATTGATTCTCCCCTTTGAGGTCTGTTCCTCATGATTCTGAATCTACCTACAAAAACTTGAAATATTTTCTATTTTGCATTCTTTCAAGCTTAACCTCAGCTTGAGAATCTGTTGATCCTAGAATGTAGAATGAAGTCTTGATATCACAATATGTCTGACTTCCTGCTTTTCTGTTAAGCTGCGATGATGCTGAAATCAGACATTCAAGATAATAGGATCATGTCTGTTGTTTGCAAATTCAATCAACCTGTTTTCCCTTTTACTCTTACTTACAAAGCCAGGAATTCCCAATTACAACTGTTATATCCATACAACTGCTTTATATTCTCGCATTAGCACTTTAATCAAATTCTTCCAACATTTCCTGTCTTTGTCTGCTTTCCCCCCAGTTCTGCATCAGAACTATTCCTTACATCTTCTTGGAACTCTTCCAAAGGACATGAAAGATTAAAATACAGATTCCAGATGGCAAGGTGTGTAATCGCATGCAGATCACCTTCCCAAAGTGCTAACGGACACTTTTTTGGCATTTTAAGAATTCTGCTGAATTCTGTGCTAATGTCTTTATCCACCTTAAAGTATTGTATCACACACATTTCCTAGTTCTATATGTTTTATTTCACAGAGTTGCATACCAGTATCCTTTCAAGTGTTTACTCTTCCCCGATGTTTTTGGAAGCCATCTGATTTTACAACTGATGTTTATATACCCCATGTGGCAATCTTCAAGTTAAGGGTCCTTCCACCCATGTTTTGCATATCTGATTTTATAGAAGGCAATCCCTAACTTAATCGATTTCTACAGATGGCTGATTAACCCCAGACTGGTAATTCAAAAGTCATATAAATGTATATGTATATAAAAATTTCCTTAGATTTTCGTATATCCTTGAAGTGTTTAGCAAGCTTCAGTACAAACAAAAAGAAGTTTAAAAAACTTCTGCACAATTATGGCATTCCAGTAGAAGAAGGGATATTAAGAAAGTTAAAAATGTAAATTGAGGGCTTAAAGGAGAAGAAAATTCAGTGTTAAGATGTTTCATCTTAACCTCAAAATGACTGTAAAATTTTCTAGCACTGGTAAAACAACACCATTTCCTCTGCCGTCATCCTCAGATATAGCTGAACCATTTCAACTGAAGCTTCCCAAATGATTCAGCTTGAGGCAGGCACTCAGAAATCAATCTGAATGTTTTAAATCTGGCACAGGTACAAACATTTAAGAAGAGGATCTCATACCAGTAAATACTTGGCAATCTGAGCTGGAGGCATCCTTATTTGCCTGAGCTATAACAACTTCCCTGATCAGATGTAAACAGCTGTTTCTGGGAAGCTGCTGTGTAACTCTGCAGTGCTGGCTGTACTTCACGTACCAGGTATCACAATTTTCATGCACTAAAGCAACCATGATTTTAATTGTCAGAAAAATCTTCTTCCCTATCAGCAAAAATAGTCTCTTGCCAGAGCTGGTGGAAACTCTGCACTTGGCAATAGCGAGAATAAGACTGGAGTGAGCATTAGAAAGCATGCTGTACCATGGGAGCTGAGTGACCCCTGCTGTAACCATTTATTTAAATGGAGCTACAGACCCTCCATTCAGAATTTATATATCCTGACAGAAGGAAGAATTCATGAGAGTGGCATATAGCATTTGTGTGATTACACACACATTTAAATTCTTTCTGTGAAGGCTTCAAGAAGAACATACATCAAAATAAGAAAGCTGTAAGCAGTGTTGTTTATAGCCAAATAAAAGCTCTGCAGTGGTTTCCTATAAGCTTCCTAACAATCATTTTGCTTTTAATCATCACCCTTAAAATACTGATCAGGGAATGTCATCAGAATAAATTTCGAATTGATCATGGAAATCAATAAATGGAACTAATTTCTTAGTTGCAAATTTTTCTCTGTGAAAAAAATACTGCTTGGCGAGATTACACCTTACGTGTAAAAGGAATGCTGAAAAATGAGCTTGACATTGGTATGCAAGGTACAGAATAAAGTAATATGCAGGGAGGGAGTTCTGTCTGCTAATTAAGAGTAGTGGATTGTAAGAGATTCCTAGAGACTGGCACTCCTTGCATAAATCACTTGAACAAACACTTTCAGACAAGGGCATCTCAAGCTGATTTACCCTATCTGGATATCATTTTGAAGTTCTCTGTATACCAGCTGAAGCATCCCTACAACAGAGTTCACAAGGGGAGCTGTCAAGGGTGATGCTTTTAGTGATGTTGCTCTCTCTTCTGCCCCAACAGAAGCAAGGACAGCCCCAAAGCTGAGGAGAACCTGCTCTCGTAAGCATTGTGCTCTACGCTTGGGTCTCCTGGGGTTCATTCAACACATGTGCAGATGGGCGCCAACACGAAATCACTACGGAAAGTTTTAACATTTAGGGAGAGCAATAATAAAGAGATTAAAAGGGAGGCAGGATCAAAATCAAAACTCAGGAGGCCTTCCAGATGGCCTTGACCCACTGTCTGGAGCACACTGATGCCCCCATTGCAGATCATCATAGTTGAGTAGGGATGATAACTTTTGACACGTTACTTAAAGCACAGAACTGTCAGGGCATCAATTCTCATGTTTTAAATTATCAAGAAAAATGAGCCTCTCTATGACTTTATAAAGCAAGCAATAAACAATGAGCACAGGAGTTTTCTTGGGTATTTGGATAGGAGCTGGAATGCTCACCTGTGTTACGTGACAGTAACACACAACTTCTGCTTCATACACGAGTTTCTGTATTTGACTGCTCTTATCTTCCTAACTGCAGAATTGTCATTTTTATCAAATCAGTTACACTGTTTGGATTATGCCTAACAGGGCCCTTCTGGTTTTTTAGTATATTTTAGATATTTACTGTATTTTCCATGCAACATTTTCCAGCAACAAACAAACCTTCCAAAAGTGGCTTACATAGAGCAGATTTGGGTTTAATCTTTTATGCTGTGCTAAGTAAACAAGCAAACAGAAATCACGTTATGTCATTCTAAAGCTGCAAAGGCATTTCTGAGTTCTGGAACTTGCACTGTCAGTTAATAACAAGGATCATTGTATTATTTCTGTGCAGTGTATCACTTTGTTGATGCAGTTGACAAATTTTTGCACTTCCAGAATGCTTAGCATTTAGCTCAGTGACATAAGTATCACACATGAATTCCTGTAATTACTTTTAGCTACATTCTACATATAGGTAGCTTCCTTACAGGCTTGAAATAGAGCAAAAATGTAGTCCTTTTAGGGAAGTGAAGTGCAGAGGGTGCATTTGGATTGTGGTGGCTTCTGAGGATGTTTCATTAAAGATGCAGTATGAAGACGGAGGAAGGTAGTTCAAAAGGTTTTGACATTTTATGGAGCAATCCACTTGATATCTTTGTTTTAAATGTATGGGATGCAAATATAAATGCACTACAATACCCTCCATTCCAGCACTGCAGCTATAGTCACAGATTTTTCCGTTTAGCTTGGTGCAGTTTACCTCTGTTTCACGCTGGACGGTTTTTATGTTCCTAATCAATAAATTAGCTCAGTCATTTGAGTTGCAAATCCTTCTTTAAGGTTAACTATGATGATAGATAGATAACAAATACTCAAGCGTGCAGCACTGTGTAGCACTGAATAATGTTTGCAGCTGGCACAGCCCAAATTAAGAGTTCCTACAGAGTATTTTTTAGGTTATCATGGAAATCTGTCCATAAACTCTGACCATCTGCACATGAATGTGAATTCCATAACTTCCTCACTATGTTTATTAGAAAAGCTGCAAAGTATTTGCTTTGTAAGGGCAAAGCACTCATCATTAAGCTTCTCCTTTTGCATTTTGGACGCTAAGAGAGCAAACATTAAGGTTAAGTAACACCAAGAGCTAATGGTGCAGTGAGCTACGCAGGAGAAACCAGATAGGCTCTGCATGGCCAGCATAGACATTACATATAGTGCAACCATGGTTATAGCCCTGAGTTAAAATCATACAGAGCATGCTGATTTTGCAAAACTGAAAGATAAACAAATAATAAGACATTTACCTTCCACATCAAGGCACCTAGGTGGGCTATCTGACCAGATAAGGTTATACATGCACTCAAGGAACTCTGCCCCTTCTAGTTTATATCCAGGAAAGCATTGATAATACACCACTGTTCCTACAGAGAAGGAGGACTCGAACTCTGATATGTTAATGTAACTATGAGGAAGAACCAATGGCCTCAGGCAACCTGCAAATTAAGAAGAGGGAGGTATCCTTTATTATAAGGTGCTTATCTCCGTTATCTTCACACATCTTGGTTCTAATTCTTAAATTAAGGAGTGCAGTATTTATTGATCATTTTCCCTCCTATGAATGGCATGTCTGCATGAGCTCCCTCAAATACAAATACCTCCTTATCCTGATTCAAGCCCTTTTTGTTGTTCAGCCCACACATTTTGCTAGTGTGGGATTCACTTTCAGCAAATCCAGGAAAGGTTTACTGAAAATGACAGTATTTTGTTTCACAAACATTCACTGGTTTAGCAGATGGCAATTTCTTTTGGAGGTAGAATCTTTAGTAAATATAGATTGTCATTTATATAAACCATGAGTTTTATTCCTCCTCTTAAAACTGACAGTCATAGAAACCATCTTTAATATTAAGACTGCTTCTGTCGCAAAGTGCACAAAAGTGCAAGAGATTTGCAGACAGAATTAATGATTTTGAAATTCCAGTTTGAGAAGTCATAAAGGGACATGACTTCCTCTGAGCAGTCCCATGATAAACACTGAAGGAGGTCTGCGATTACATTATCAAAAAGTTAAGGTACCTGTTATCATCAGAAACTGTAAAGGTAGTCAGAGGCTACGTTCTGCTTCTGGATTTACTACCGAGGGGTTTGTACCATGGATGGCGCTGAGCAGTAACAATTAAATGGTCATCAGCCATATTTGGTGCAAGAAAAAGCAGTGAATTTAATAGACAACATGACTTTATAACATGTCATTCACATTCAGAGTCTGTTTTGGGCTGGTATTTAGATAAGAGTTTGTACTAGAGAAAAGAATAATTCCTCGTGGCCTTAGAAATGACCCTCTTGGTAATACTAAATACTGTTGATTTTTTAATTTCCAATAATGTGGAGGAAAGATGATTAGTAATCAGGAAATGAAAAATAATATCATAAAGTTATGAGAATAACAGGAGGTGCATTATGGCAATCCATCAATGGGTACCTTGCTGCTGCTAGGAATTTGTGAAGGATGTCCGTAGGATGCTCATAATTTTAAGCCTGAGGGGGAAACTAAAATCAGCCTCAGAACTTTTTGTCAGATACTAGCATCTAAAAGAAAAAGTCTTGACACCACTTCAAGTGGTTATTTGTTGCAATGGTCTTTTGAGAGAGGGACAAAAGCAAAAGAAAACAACAAAAAGAGCTTGAAAGCAGTTTTACAGCACACTGGGCTACCAGAGCAATGGTTTGATAGCTGCTTTTACTAGCTGGTTATCTTCCTGCTCAAATAAAACTTCAAGCATCCTGTATGCTACCTACTGCTGGTACCCCTGATCAAGAATGCCCCACACGTAGCACACTGACTCCTGCGAACTGAGCAGCCCACTGAGCAAGGCGATATAAGCAGCCTCCAGTGGGACAAAAAGCACAGACTGTCTGAGCAAGACCAAGCTCACTCTTCTCTGAACTGTATGAGGGGAAATTTTGTCCTGCTGGCTCAGAATTTTAATGCTTGTTGGGCTCCTTGTGCTTGAATTTGTATGAGCCAAGTGTTTGTGAAAATCCCTGCATCTCCGAACATCTCAAGCTGCTTGAAAACTTCATTTTGACTTTTTTTTTTATTGCTAAGTAATCCTCATCATTTCAGATCAGTAATTATCATTATTACCTTGTGGCAAAAGTAGTCTGAGGTTGGATTCTTTTACACTCCACAATCCTTTCCCACTGCTCCGGCAGGAAAAAAAGGTATCTGAGTGTCATGAGGCTCCCCTGCCTGTTGTAATCAAAGGGCCATGGAAATGGAATTGACCGCCTACCTAGTGCATGTAGACAAGTGGCTTTGATATTATTAGTGCTTGACATAGCAAAAGGAAAATTCTGGAGGCAATTTTGGAACAGGTTTGCAGAATTTGGCAAAATATGGCAGGTGCTTTAATCTGAAATGCCTGTTCTCTACCTGTCTGGTAGTTACAGCACTTGGGTTTTGTGCAATTGATTTCTTAACTTTTGTTAGCACTGCTTTATTTTGAAATCCGTTAATATCAAATATTGAGCAGCAGCAATTGATTGTGTTGCATAGAATAAATACAGCAACAGAAGAAAGCCAAAGGAGTACTTCAGGTTCTTTTGCTTACCCAGTTCATACTGGCTGACACAAAACTTCCACCTGGATCTCTGGCAAACACAGTATCTGCATATTAATCTTTGGAGTGTTCATCTCACCTAACTGCAAGAGTCTTAATTTACCTTAATTCAGTGTGAGGTGCACCCACTTTCAAAAATGGGCTGTATATTTCATACTGCTAATAAGATACCCCAAAACTTGTGTCCACTTTATTACAGGTTTGTGAAAACTTCCCTTTTCTTGTCAGATCTATTCAATTACATGTGCATCTAAAGCACTGAGCTAGCCCTGTAGTGTATGTGAATTTCTACATGTCTGTGTACTGTGGTCTAAGACAAGACCTTGGTGGACAGTTTGATGTGCCCCAGGCTGAGGGTCCTAACTGTGGAGGCCCATACAATCTAATCTCCTGTAACTTCTGACTCTGGTGCCCATCAGTCTCTTAACTTTACAGCTGAAATGCCAGGCTCTGACTTTCATCTCTCACCGTGCCACCATCACTCCTGAGAGGTGTCCCAGCTCTCCTTCCTGCCTGCCCTGCCTCTGCAAATTAATGTGATGGTGTAATTAAGTGCCTACAGAAACTGTCACCTTTAGGAAAGGATGGATGGGTTTGAGGACAGTTAATACTAACCCAGTATTCTCTTTAGCACAGACAAAATCTCTCAATGCTGTTAAACCCAAGTCAATGGTACTAAGGCATGCGTATTAGAAATGGAGAGGTAGTGGCAGCCCAAAGATATTGAATTTCCAATCACTAAAGCTGGCTTACCCCATCCATTTCTCGCAGTCTAAGCGAAGCTGTGATCCCAAGCTACCAATACTACTAGTTCCACAGCTAATGGCTTTTCTGGCCAAAATATTCTTATGCACATCCTGAATTTTCAGTCAATACCTACAGGTTTAATGGACTGTGAACCTCATCATCAACTCTGCTGAAAACTGATAGAAGAACAGGTTCCAGCTTTTCCCCTCTCCCCCGCCTGCTGCACAAGGTGAAGGAAGGTAAAACGCAGTTAGAAGCTTAACTCTTCCCAGAAATGGGGCTAAAATGTCAGTTGCCCATCAGATCATTTCTGACTGATTTGACTCTGATTTTTATTTAGATTGCAATATCTCTGCGTCAGATATTAGGCTGGCTAACAAAAAGCAATATTTAAAGTAGCATTTTAAGTATGTGTGTGTTCAGAAAGTGACATCTTCTTTCCTGCAGTGAGCAGTGGGGAAGTACATAGCAGCAGCACTGTTCAAATACTGTATCAGATCACTGACATCCTTAACAACTATAGGAAATAACAGTGGCAAACTATCACGAGCTATAAAAGAGTATGTGCTGGTGTACTAAACCTTGGCAAATGGGCAGATTATCCCATGTTCCATCGTCTTGACATATTGAAACCATGTTGTCTAAGTCAGGGTAACGGATCTGGAATCCTTCATGACAGCTGATTAGTAATTTATCGCCAGTCCTGTATGTCTTGTTATGAACCTCTGCATCTTCAACGTGTGGAACAAGGCAATCTGTGACTTCATGAAAGAAACAAAAATAGTAACTTAATTAAAAAAAACATGGGTAGCTATTCAATAATCAAGCTCTTAAGCAAAAGTTATCAGGTCATGTAAGTGCTCTGCTTAAACTGTTTGAAAAATACCCCCATTTCAGTAATGATGTCCTTTCCCTAATTAAGCATCGGTTACAAAGTCTATAGAACTGTAGAAGATGATGCGCTACGATAATAGCTCATTCCCCCAGGCTTTTTTAAACAAACAACATTAAAAGCATTTAGGAAGACTGTTTTAACTTGATCCTTCCACTCTTCACGGAAGCCATAGTCACCATTACAGTGCATACTCTGACTATCGCAAAGACCCACGTGAAAGCAGACTCCTTGACAGCACTAAGGACAGGACGAAAGAAAAGATAAAATACAGATATGGCATGAGAAACACAGAAAAACTGCAGCTGCAGCAGAGAGACAGATGAGAATTAGGTACATTTGCAAGGGTTTATCCAGCTCCATTCCACAGAGTTCATTATGGGAATGTCTTCACTTTAATCTCATTGATTCTGCTTTAAATCAGATCATTTTATGTTCCTGAATTCATGTGTGTATAGGATTGGGTTTTAAGGCCCTGAGCAGCATCTCAAGTGCTTGTAGAAGACTCTCAGCAAGGAAAACGGCTGCAAACCTGTAGTGATATACAGGCAAGGCTCAATTACCTCTCTGTGAAATATGTATCAGAAAGTCTCATACCTCACTGCATATACCAGTGCCAAAGACACTAAAATATAAAACCCAGAAGACTGAAAATTGAAAGATGTTCTGGAAAGTGGAAGGAAAGGGTGAGGCAGGGTAAAAATTCCTCTGCTAATACTGAATGATTAAGAGACAAGCCAAGAGGATGTGAAGGAATAGCTCAGATGACTCGAAGTTCATCCTCCTCGTAAATGCAAAGGGAGATTAAACAGAACAGAGGAAAAGATTAAATATTGGGAAAATATAATCAAAATCATCTGTCTGCCAGCAGCCAATCCATGAAAGAGATGGTGATAAAAGTTTCCAGGCATCAAAACCCATCAAGTATTTCAAATAAAAGCAAGACAGTAGAAATATTATAAGCCTGTTCTATGCTGGGGTTTTTTCCAACACTTTTACCACAAGATACAGTTATCTTGAGTACTTATTTAAAAAGAAGAAGTTTCAGAAGTCCCTTGAGATTTGCATTAAAGGGAAAGTTTCTGCCGTTCTCATGGGTAATCCTCACTGAATAGGAAAAGGCAACTCTAAATTTGTATTTAGCGTTTGTGAACAAGCACAAAGTAAAGCAATAGCAACGGCTTACTTGTTTGCTTAGAATCACAACTAGAAGCAAGATAAACTGTCATTTAGCAGAGCACACACAAAACAGCAAATGTATTTCATGATGCATGTATTTATGAATTTAGGCGAACTAGGGGATCTATTATTCTGAGACTCCATCACTAGATTTTACTAATATGAAGTGAAAGAGTGCTGCTTCTCCAGTTAAACATATTTTCCTTTGTATCTTCCCATTACAGGGCTGTTTTCTATAATACATTGCACTTTGCTAACTTGTAGTATGCTGCCTGAGCATATTATTACTTAAAAATTCTCCCATTTCTCTTGTTTCTTGGCTGCTGTTGCGGGTACCTCTTGCTGCCTGTAACAGGAAAGGCTGTCAGTCTGCCAGGCTATCTTGAGAAACTGCAGCAAGAAGTTTGATTAGGATTTATTCATTTATAAATGCCCAAGCCTGAGAGGTTATAAAGTGCATTGTGGTGAGGGTGGAGACACCGCCTTCAATGACTGAATAGTTTTCTGTCTCTCTGTGGCAAGTTAATCAGCAGAGACAGCAGAGGATGTCCCATATGAAATGCCTGGTGCTAAGCTATGAATGGTGTCACAAAGAGACTGTCCTGGGCACTCCCAAAGGTAGGATGAGATAGATGGGGATCCTGCTCTGTGGCCACACAGGATGAGATCAGAGATGGATGCCAGAAGATAATGTCAATGAACAGCTCACTCTCTTGGCATAACAGCTTTCTGTTGCTATACAAATAAAAGAGGTGTGTATATATACAGTGTAGTGAAACATGAGATTTCATTTTCAAAGTGGGGGAATTGGTTCTGTAACAATGATCTATTACAGCGACTTCATCCCCATTATTCCAAGTAACAGCTGTAGATCAAATCATTTTAATCAGCCAGATGTTGGCAGAGAGCAGTGGTAAGTTTCTCACCGTACCATTCTTCGCCTGTAACATCCTGGCTGTCTTTGACAACAGGCCTATTACAAGCCATTGCTAAACATGAGATCAATGGACCACAGTATTACAGCTCTTTTTCCTGACACCTTGAGAGCAAATGCCTTCTCACTGGCTGAATCTGTATTGCTTAGCACTTGTCAGGGATAAATTGCAGTAGCCACCTCTCCACAAACAGCTGGATTAACTGGCACAAATTCTGCTTGGAAAAGCTGAGAATAAGTGATTGAATTTCAAAATGTCCTGTCCTAGAAAATCAACTGTTTTATTCTAAGTACTTTTCAGCAAATCCATGGAAGCTGCTAAACCATTTAAGGGAATACAAGGCCTTTAACAGCAATGAACAGCGACGGCTATGACTTACACTCCTTTCCGGCAGTTTTATATGACCTGCTTTATATCTACTCTATGAATATTAGAACAGTTCAGCCAAAAGAGTGCCACAGTTAGGAACACATGCCTGATCTTGAAGAGGCACAAAGAGGTGGGGTGCAGGCCAAACAGTCTGCCAGGTGCAAGGGCTTGATCTAACTTTCATGAATCATAGATTCATAGAGTGGTTTGAGTTGGAAAGGGCTTTAAGCTCATCTAGCTCTAACCCCCTGCCGTGGGCAGGGACATCTCACTCTAGACCATGTCACCCAAGGCTCTGTCCAACCTGGCCTTGAACACTGCCAGGGATGGAGCATTCACCACTTCTTTGGGCAACCTGTGCCAGTGCCTCACCACCCTCACAGGGAAGAACTTCTTCCTTAGATCTAACCTGAACTTCCCCTGTTTTAAGTTTAAACCCATCACCCCTTGTCCTACCGCTACAGTCCCTAATAAAGAGTCCTTCTCCAGCATCCTTGTAGGCCCCCTTCAGATACTGGAAGGCTGCTCTGAGGTCTCCACGCAGCCTTCTCTTCTCCAGGCTGAACTTTCTCAGCCTGTCTTCACAGGGGAGGTGCTCCAGACCTCTTATCATCCTTGTAGCCCTCTTCTTGACTTGCTGCAACAGCTCCATGTCCTTTTTACGAAGATGCAGCTTTGTACATTAGTTCTTGGCTTTAGCAAACCAAGTGTGTCCCCCATCATAAGAATATTGGTCCAAAGAGTAAACTTAGTTAAACACTATAGTTATAGTGCTTTAGTTTACATGCACATCATCTCTCAGAACTGTTTCTTCCAGCCCACGGAGAAGGAGAACCACCTTCCCTCCTCCCAAGAGCACCTTGCCCATAAAGGTAACTCACAAGGAAGGCATGACCTGGATACTATGAAGATAGCCACACTATCCCTATGGGTGCCAGCTGGCTTGACATGGCTTGTGTCTATTGCAGGTGAACTCCAAAAATTGTCCTGGGTCCAAGTTAATCCTGAAGTTCCCTGCAGGAATTGCTTGGGGAGTACTACTTGATGTTGGCCAAAACCATGTCAGGACCTTTCTAACACTGTAGCAGAGTGCACAATTGAAGAACAATGTCCTGGCCCCTGCTCTGCACTGTTTTGCTTACTAGTCTGTTTGTAAACTCAAATGCAGAGGTGCAGTGCTCTTGTGTGTCTCACTGCAGAGTGATCTGTGAATTAGCCTTGGCTATACCTAACCACAGCACTGACAGGCTGGAATGGAGAGGAGAGGATGAGAGAACAGCATGAAGAATGGGTTGAATACAGGGACAGCTCATCAGGACTCTGTGCTCTTAGAAGTACGTATTTAGGATTGTTATTGTGTCTTGTTTTTCACTAGTGTTAAATCCATAGTACTGTGTTAGCAGGGTATTTCCATTGATGGCAAACAGTACTTCAGAGCATATTGAGTAATACTTTCTCTTTATTGTTTTTGCTTGTATTACAAGAGTGCACAGAGATCTGTGGCCATTGTGCTAAGCACAGGCTAAAACATTACGTAGTGCTTGTAAGAAGCAGCAAACACTGAGCAAGACAGATAAGAGATGAAGAAATAAAGGTATTTCAGTCATCTCACAGATCCAGGGATAAAGGCAAAGATACATGAGTGCTAAATGTCACACAGGAAACCTGTAGCCACTACTTCACTACTCTCACTGCAGTTTTATCATCCCTGTCAGTGGGAGAATGAGGCACTGAGGACATCTTGAAGGTGTCTGCCTGCAGAAGCTCTGGGAGAGAAGGGCTCTTCGCTTGGTTGCCATCTCCCTGTAGACTGTAAATTTAAATTCAATCTCAAAGGAAAGAGGTAGCATTTGTTCCAAGTAGGGCAACAGTCTCAGCAGCCACATTATCACAGTGGGAGAAGATTAGATTAAAGTGTGAACAACATGACATATTGCTCTTAAACAGTAAATACAAAATTCCTACCTCAGAGCTTTGGTGTTTATGTGCATAACTGTATTAGAATTGATGGAAGGTACTGTCACAACATGCTGTAAATCAACATGAGAACATAACTCTAAGCACACTGATTTTTGACAGGGCATTTATTGGGCATGTACTCACGCAACTTCATTTTCGTACTGACACTTAAAATCTCCTGTCTCTTAACAAGAAATGACAGACCTATAAAATCAAATTGATTGGATGGAGAGCTCCAGGCAAATGTATTAGTTTTAAAATCAATTACATTCTGAAACAGGTTGCTTTGGTAACTAGCATTCATTTGTGATTAGAGATTGTTCTAGTAAACGCATAACAACAATTAAATGTACATAACATAGAGACATCAAACTATACGTAACCATACTTAGTTGGATCCAAATTCCTGAGATGAACTTATAATCAACTCCAAAGTGTCGAGTATTTTTAGTGTTCAAGCTCAGCTGGTAATATCTGACATTCACATATACTGGGATGAGAGGCGTGTAGAGCATGCCACAGCACATATGGCAGTCAGCCCCTGCCTTAAATGGGTAAATGCAATTTAAAGTTTATTTTGCCTTGTGATAGCTAATGATGGATGGTGAAACATTAACTTCTTCTCCAGTAGTTGCTCCAGATTTCGACTTTCTTTTTATACATCATCACAGAATTTCTGCAATGAGGACTTTTATGCGTGGCATTATCAGCTGAGAATTATAAACCCTTTTATAATAAACCCTTTTATAATAAACCCTTTTTTTTTTTTAATAAACCCTTCTATAATTCTTCCTTAACTGTTCTCCAGATGTACCGTGTTCCTACACTTTCCCCCTCCCTGTCATGCCCGATTCTGCTCCAGTATATAAAAGGATCACTCTAAAAAGCACTTAAGCAAATGCTTAGGTCTCATGGGTTGCTACTGCTCCTTTGCTTGGTATTTCTTCTGAATCAGTGGCTGTATTGTGCATTGGAAAGACGAATAAATTCTGTCATCTATTGCTAAACCCTAGGATTGTTTTAGTATTACCTGAGGCATTATTATACCATTAATCAGGAAAGTGCTTAAACACTTGCTTCACTAAATCCCAAATCAGGATCCTACTTTTCAGGCCAAATAATAAAAAGCATCTTTTGAGCACAGAACTTTAACAAGACTAATCACATAATTACAGTTATGCTCAAGCTTAAGTGCTTTGCTTGATCAGAGCATTGGCTACCAATCCTTTTTAAGTGTTCTGTGCTGTAAAGTAACGGTTCTCTCTTAAGCAACTGTTGCCACATCATCCATCACATTCTCATCTTCCCATTTCTTTTTGTCTTGAAAACACCTGGATTTGGTGTTGATCCCACTGACATCAGTGGCAGTTTTGCTGTTGATAGCATTGTGATCAGAAACTTCATCCACAGATGTCCACTGGACTGGGGGTTGGGGGGGCACTGGGAAGAGGTATGAATACTCAATCAAACATATTAATGCTTATTTTATCACCTGCAGTGGATGATACAGGTACTATTTACAAGTTGCACATCAAAATTCCTAGAAGCAACTTGTAGTGGTTAAGAAAACAAATATTCCAAGCGTTATAGCTTTTTTTGGTGGTTCAAATGCCCAGTTTAGACATATGCTGCTGTCACTCTACATGTATTTTTTCTTAAATCACCATGGGATGAGAGACAAAGGCATCTATGAAAGGTGCTGTAACAGGAGAGGGCGTGATTTTCACACTCACATTATTTTGAAAGGCATCAGGTTATTCCTGTGAAGCTGACCTATGCCACCATCGTGATCAGGCATTACTGGCCCCATTGCATTTATGTTCTACACATCAGCTGTCGTTTCGGTGAGTACCATGAAACAGCTCAAGACTGTGCCCCTCACAGATCTGTAGCCTGTGGCCTCACACATGTCCAGGAGTCCACATTTTACCGAGACTTGAAAAGCCAACAGGGCAGCGACCTGAAGGACCATGGGCTACTTACCAGCTGCCTCTGGCTACTCGCTCCAATACACACCACTTTCACACAGACCACTGCTTAGGGTTGTTCCCTTCACGAGCATCTCCTGAGCGTGGTTCATCTCCCATTGTGGCACGGCCCTTCATTCACCCCTGCCCTGGCACAGGAGTCTCATACCCACCCCCTGCTCAGCATAAACAAGTACCTGCAGTGTTGATACACATGGAGTGATGCATGATCCTAGGCAGTAAGTGTGCTTATGAGCCTCATAAGTCTTCGACTACTTTTGAATGAACTCCTTATATTTATCCTTATATTCTATCTGATTCTAAATGATGGAAGGCATCCTGAAATAGAATTCATCTTGCTCCACCTTGAAGACAAGGAGGCAATGGCTAATGACTTCAGTGGAGAAGTCACAACGCTAAAACATATACACTTGATTTAACTAACACTTTTCATGCCCGTTGATTTTAACAGCTCTGTTGACTGAAATTGATCAACAAAAAGAACAATTTATATCTTTAATATACTTAGTCAAGTACATCATTTGTGCTGCTTGGAGGTATTTTGGCCAAAATTTACACTTATGATATTCAAATTAATCCTGCATCTGTATAACTCCCAGAAGCAGGAAGTAATTTAACATCCTAATTATTTAAAACCATACACAGTTTCAACACCACGGTACGATAAAAAGAAATTGGTTTATGCCATAATCGTCTGAATTATCTCAAAGTAAACTTGTACTGTCCATGGGTATTGATTTTCCTACTTGTATCATGCACACATCATAAAATATAATTGTTGAGACCTCCTCATTAGCAGGAGCAGCAGCATTGGAAATCCATTATATTTTCCTAGTAAAATATTGCAGAAAGGAGTATTAAGTGTGCAACTTTAATAAATGGTTACAAATGGTTTACTTATACTGGAGGTTGTATCTTCTGTCTGCATCAATTTGTAACTACTTAAGGGGAGAAATATGTTTTTTTCTTCAGATTTCTTTATGTCTCTTTGAAGACACGCATGCGTACACGTACACAGTCTTTCACAGTAAATATTTAACTGACAAATGGGGATTATGGATGGGATGGATGGGAAACTGAAGTATATATCACCTAAGACACAGTGAGATAACTCCAGCCTTTTGTGTTTTGTGCTGAGACACACAGACATGGTACATGGACAAGTGAGAACTGACGCTGGTGAAGTGCTTTAAGAAACTGACTTACCTTCTTGTAGGCACACAGGTTTATCGCTTGGTTTCCAGCTCAGGGAGCCATTAAAGTGTCTCACACAAAGTTTTTTTGAAGTACCATTAAGCCTGTATCCTTCTTGGCAATGAAATCGGACTACCACGCTTTCAAAGAATACACCTGCACTGGGTGTCTTGTATCCATGTTCAGGAGCTCCAGGGTCAGCACAAGCATGCAGGTCATCAAACCCTATGGAGACAAAGACACAGTCAAACTGTGTTCATTTACTCCTCATGCAGCCACATTCATGCTCTTTCTAGCTGTTTCCCTTTGACATTTAATCTTTGTAGGAGCCTCATATCTTCCATTAATGGCCACTAGCAACACTACTGTGGTACTGAGTACTCCAGACTCTGCAGAGAACCAACCTTTACAGCAGAAACACTCAGGTAACAGAAATAGTCCTGTCTTGCCATGCAGTTACTGACAACACAGTCAACCAGACTCCTCTGTAGCTGACCTGGATAAAAATAAAGCACTTGACCCAAGCTACCAGTGGGGATGGCATAGAAATGTATCTGTAATTACTCTTGGGGACTATGGGATTTTGGAGCCGTGGTCAGTCACTGGAAAGAATAATAATGTGTCAGCAACAGAGAGGAAGAGGAAATAAAGAAAAGGACATGAAACCTAACTGCCACCCAAAGACATAGTAGCTAAAACAGAACTGCTAGGTACAGGGAGATTTTGAGCTGGGAGGGAGCTCGACCATAGGGAAAAGGGACACTCTGATGTTGGATGTATGTGATCCCCCTATCACGCTGGTTTGGTGGCCCTACCAAATTCTTAAAACATTGGTATGGGAGCGCTGTATTACCGCATTGATGCCAGAAGGGAGCTTGTAAAGACCTTCACTTCCACAAAATTAACTGTAAAATAACAAACAAACCCCCAGCAGTTGCAATCATAAAACGTGATTGTTTATCACTTTATCAAACTCATTTCAATGTCATTTGCATAAACTGAAGCTTTCTTTTTTACTGCAAAGCAACAAGGGTTTAGTGCAGCACTGAGCAAGTACTGCATGCTGAAAGAGCAAATAGCTTTGCAACAGGAGCAGCAGGAGGGCAATTAATGCCAGTGGGAGGGATGCCTGGAAGATTTGAAAATCATCACACTGTAGCCTACGAGTAGCATCAGAGAGCCTCAGCCACTTACTTACTGCATGATAGGGATGAAATGCTTCCATGGTACAGAGAGAAGGAGATTATTAAGCAGGAGGAGTTAGAAACCTGTGTTAAGTCAGGAGATTATGATCTGGTGGCAATTACAGAGACATGGTGGGACAGCTCACATGACTGGAACATGGTCATAGATGGCTATATCCTTTTCAGGAAAGACAGGCCAGCCAGGCGAGGTGGCGCAGTTGCTCTTTACAAGAGAGAGCAACTACAATGTACTGAGTACTGTCCTGGCACAGATGAGGAGCAGGTTGAGTCTGTGGGTGAGAATTAAGGGGCAGGCTGGCAGGGGTGATACTGTTGTGGGTGTCTATTACAGGCCACCAGATCAGGGTGAGGAAGTTGACGAGGCCTTCTACAGGCAGCTGAGAGCGGCCTCACAGTCACAGGACGTGGTCGTCGTGGGGGATTTTAACTTCCCTGATGTTTGCTGGAAGGATACTCAGCAACCCAGCCACAGTCCAGGAGGTTCCTCCAGTGTATGGATGATAACTTCCTCATGCAAATGGTGGAAGAGCCAACCAGGAGAGGAGCGCTGCTGGATCTCATCCTCACTAACAAGGAGGGGCTGGTCGAAGCAGTAAAGGTTGAGGGCTGCCTTGGTTGCAGCGACCACAAGATGATGGAATTCAGGATCTTGTGTGGTAGGACCAGTACAATAGCAAGTAGAATTGCAACCCTGGACTTTAGCAGGGCAAACTTTGGCCTTTTCAAGCAATTGCTGGGGGAAATCCCATGGGCAAGGCTGCTTGAAGGTAAAGGGGCCCAAGATAGTTGGTTGGCATTCAAGGATTGCTTGTTCCGAGCTCAAGATCAGAGCATTCCGACACGTAGGAAGTCAAGGAAGGGAGCCAGGAGACCTGCGTGGTTAGACAAGGAACTGCTGGGTATGCTCAAATGGAAGAGGAGAGTTTACAGATCATGGAAGGAGAGGCTGGCCACTTGGGAAGAATATAAGGCTGTTGTCAGAGGATGTAGGAAGGCAGCTAGGATGGCTAAGGCCTCCTTAGAATTAAATCTGGTGAGAGGGATCAAAGAGCTTTTTCAAATGCATGGCAGATAAAACTAACACCAGAGGCAACGTAGGCCCACTGATGAATGGGGTGGGTGCCCTGGTGACAGAAGATACAGAGATGGCAGAGTTGCTGAATCACAGAATCACAGAATATTAGGAATTGGAAGGGACCTCAATACCTTCTTTGTCTCTGTCTACTCTGCTGGAGGCTGTCCTGAGGAGCCCTGTACCCCTGAGGCCCCAGAGGAAGTCGGGAAATTGGAGCAGTTTGCCTTAGTCAATGAGGAATGGGTTAGAGACCAGTTGAGCAATCTGGACATCCATAAATCCATGGGTCCAGATGGGATGCACCCCCGGGTACTGAGGGAGCTGGCTGAAGTCATTGCTGGACCACTCTCCATCATCTTTACCAAGTCTTGGGAAACGGGAGAGGTGCCTGAGGACTGGAGGAAAGCAAATGTCACTCCAGTCTTCAAAAAGGGCAAGAAGGAGGACCCGGGTAACTATAGACCGGTCAGCCTCACCTCCATCCCTGGGAAAGTGATGGAGCACCTTATCCTTGGTGCCATCTCAAGGCATATCAAGGATAAGAGGGTCATTAGGGGCAGTCAACATGGCTTTACCAAGGGGAAGTCGTGCTTGACCAACCTCATAGCCTTTTATGAAGACATAACAAGGTGGTTGGATTATGGCAGAGTGGTGGATGTGGTCTACCTTGACTTCAGCAAAGCATTTGACACAGTCTCCCACAGCATCCTCATAGCTAAATTGAGGAAGTGTGGTCTGGATGATCAGGTGGTGAGGTGGATTGCAAACTGGCTGAAGGAGAGAAGCCAGAGAGTTGTGGTCAATGGGGCGGAGTCTAGTTGGAGGCCTGTATCTAGTGGAGTGCCTCAAGGGTCAGTGCTGGGACCAGTATTATTCAATGTCTTCATCAATGACCTAGATGAGGGAATTGAGTGTACTGTCAGCAAGTTTGCTGATGACACTAAGCTGGGAGGAGTGGCTGACACGCCAGAAGGCTGTGCTGCCATCCAGCGGGACCTGGACAGGCTGGAGAGTTGGGCAGGGAGAAACTTGATGAAATATAACAAGGGAAAGTGTAGAGTCCTGCATCTGGGCAGGAACAACCCCAGGTTCCAGTATAGGTTGGGGAACGACCTGTTAGAGAGTAGTGTAGGGGAGAGGGACCTGGGGGTCCTGGTGGACAGCAGCATGACCATGAGCCAGCAATGTGTCCTTGTGGCCAAGAAGGCCAATGGCATCCTGGGGTGTATTAGAAGGGGGGTGGTCAGTAGGTCGAGAGAGGTCCTCCTTCCCCTCTACTCTGCCCTGGTGAGACCGCACCTGGAATATTGTGTCCAGTTCTGGGCCCCTCAGTTCAAGAAGGACAGGGACCTGCTGGAGAGAGTCCAGCGCAGGGCAACTAAGATGATTAAGGGAGTGGAGCATCTCCCTTATGAGGAAAGGCTGAGGGAGCTGGGTCTCTATAGTTTGGAGAAGAGGAGACTGAGGGGTGACCTCATTAACATTTATAAATATATAAAGGGGGAGTGTCATGAGGATGGAGCCAGGCTCTTCTCAATGGCAAACAATGATAGGACAAGGGGTAATGGGCTCAAACTGGAACACAAGAGGTTCCACTTAAACTTGAGAAGAAACTTCTTCTCAGTGAGGGTGACGGAACACTGGAACAGGCTGCCCAGGGGGGTTGTGGAGTCTCCTTCTCTGGAGACATTCAAAACCCGCCTGGACACATTCCTGTGTAACCTCATCTAGGTGTTCCTGCTCCCGCAGGGGGATTGGACTAGATGATCTTTTGAGGTCCCTTCCAATCTCTAACATACTGTGATACTGTGATTACAGTAGAAGACTTTTCAATACGGATCTGTTTCCTGAGGGTAAATAATTTCCTACACTGAAGGGCTCAGTGTGGTGCTGTGGTAGCCAAATAGAGAGCCCAATATGACCTGATGGCCAGAACCAAGTCTAAATACCTATGTGCCATGTGCGCTGGAGACAACCATCACCCACACCCAGCCTCTGCCCCTCTGCAGTGCTCCGATGACCAGGGTTACTCACTGAAAGAGGTTTCACTTGTGTCCCTTCTTTTTGCTGAAACAGCAGAGAATCTGCTCTTATGCAGTTTTACTCCTCCATCCAGTGACGTTTATCGCGAGAACTAAAGTTTATCACAAGACTTGGCTACTGTCAGTGCAGTACCAAGTCAAACAAATCTCTCCTCTTCATGCCTGAGCATCTGCTGCATGGCTCAAGACTTTCAGTGCAAACTGCCGAAGACTCTCTATCATTTACTCACATGACACATGAACAAGGAGAAATACAGTCATTATGTTCATGGGATTACACGCTGTAGGAAATACTTAATAATAGAGAATGGCTGTCCATTCTTACTGAAGATTAAAAAGGAGTTCCCTGTGCTTCAGGCAGCAAACCCACATCCTTCAATAAAGTCAGTGATGATCTTAATTGCTTTTCATTAAACAAGGAATAACATGACATTTAGCTCCATTTTGTTACTTTGGTAATCTCAATTTGCAGTCAGGCAAGGACTATAATAACCCACCTTGAAATCAGTGTCCTTTCTTACTAGCTGCATCAGGGAAAAATATGCAACTGCCTACTACTATGCCTTTGGAAAACAGAAAGAAGAAAGCTGCTGAGGTCACACACAATTTGCTTGGTAAAACAATAAACCAAGCTCATTTCTCAGTTTTCATTAAGTCAAACGTGCAAAGTTACTGATTTTGGGACCCAGCATAGAAGGCAAGAATGTTTGTTTCCCCTGGTGCAGCCCAATTCTGTGAGCTTACTGCCACTTTTCTGGTGACCTTTCACAAGCTAAGATTTCCTTTCCTCCTAGGGATCATTCTGCAGTAAGTTCGTCTCTTAGGTTCTTTTTCTCTAGTGCAGTTCCTAAGCACACAAATCTATCTCCAAGGGCAAGTTCCAAGAAGGAACTGGAACACAAATGGAAAAATTGAATTATGTACCCTCTAGTTTCTACAAAGCCAGTAGCCAGCTCTTATTCAGCGACTGAGTAAGAGATGACACATGGAATCAGTACAGGATCACTGCTTCCATGCAACATTTCCGTTGGTTGTACTTGAAGCAAGGAAGAAGGAAAAAGCCTAAGGGAATGGCCAGTTAGGCAGATTACACATGTAATACAGTAACTTTACATGTTAAGATTGTAAAGGCAAAGAAAACAAAACCCCAACCCCATCTTCCCTCCATGGATATCAACAATAGGCCCATATATATCTTAGTCCTATTAAAATCAGTGGAAGTCACTTGTACAGCAAGCTTCTATTTTGAAGATATATATGATCCAGGCACAAAGCAGTGAAGCCAGTGCTGTGCCACCCCTCCCTGTGCTTTGGCTAAGGAGGCAAGGACACATGTGAGGAAGGTATAGTGAGGCCGGCTGCTGTGCTGAGGATCTCCCAATGCACAAAGATGATTTTCACCATGGTTGCTCCTCTTTTGCACAAGGGGTGCGCTGAGTATTTCAACCGCTTATTTAGCTGGGACCTAATTCCATCAGTCCTTTCTAATCTAAGTATAAAATTCCTGGTACAACATTAAAGAACAACAATGCTGAAACATCCCTGAGAATTGCCATCTTCCACTTCCCCTAATGATATCAGACTTGGACCCCTTATATAATAATCTTTTTCACATAATCTCATCTAGTCAAGATCCACCTTATCAAAAATGAGTAAATACCTGTCTTCAATGAAATACAGCTCGGTAAATTCCTCAGTAAATTCCCCAAACTCGTTAAGTTTGGGGTTTTTCCCATGATCTTTAGTTTCTTTCCTTTTTTGAAGTTATGCATTCAAAAGCAGCTATTCAAAGCTGTGATGCACTATTTCGCTAATGGCAGGAGTAATTTCACATTACAGATGGGACAGCTTTGGTCCCTTCAGAACCTGGTGAAACCAGCCAAAACAGTTTTCAGACACAGCCACAGGGTAAGTCTTTGGAAAGAATCATGAAACTTACATAAATGCGAAAGCCAATCTTCTGGTTCTAATAGAAAGGTGTTATTCTGCAGAAAGAGTCTATCAAATAAGATGAAAGATAACTACAATGGATTCTCTTTCTTTATAAACCCTTCAATGAGTCTTTGGGGAAAAGAATGAAATTTTACTTTGACTGTTCTTCTTATGGTTACAAAGAGAGAAGGCGGAATCATGAGCACCAGCTAGTAAAAACTGTACAGCACACGTGTCAAATAAAGCAGTGAATTTTCATGTTAGCTATATAGTAAAAATTTTGTAAGGTCAGCAGCCATCACCATAACCAACACTGCATCACCAGCAACAACTTTAGGGGATGTTATTGTATGGCTTTAAATCCCTAAAGACTGCACAATTACTGCTGGAGCTGACAATTTCAGTTCTCAAAATAGCTTCATATTTAGTATAAATTGCAGACTTTGTATCATGGCACCTTTAAGGGATGTTGTATGAAATATAATGAACCTTCTGATAAGGCTAACAAGTACATAAGGTCATCATGACCAGTAAAACATGCAGTTGATACAGAAGATTGTTTGGTTGTGGTATTTTCATATTTCTACTCTTGCAACAACAGGAGGTCATCAGAAAACAGCAATGCTCTTAACCCGGGTAAAACACAAGCTTATTATATGGGTCCCTATTTTACGTAAATTACTTGGAATAGTCAGTCAGATAAAAATGACGTCAAATTAATCAGAATACTGAAAAATAAGCAATGCCCTCTGTGGGGTGTAAAATGAACCATTGCAATTCATTTGAATGGACTGTATTTCTAGAACTCTGCGTTCTATGTTCTCAAACATATAATGATTCATCGCATCCCTGAAGAAAAGCTTTAAATATTGGAAGCCATGGGAAAATTACATATTTGTGATGATAAGAAATGATGATAGCCGTAACTGAACTCCAGACATGCCTAATAAAAAGCAGAACCCCTCAGCTCTTCCTGTCATTCTCTATTTATCCTCACCTTTTTCTCAGTCTCCTCTCTTGTTTTCCTTGTTTCTTTCTTCTCGCACCTCCATATCTTACAGCTCCTTGTAAATTCATGGTGCTGGTGAGGTGATTTCTAATCTAGATTTGATGGACTTCTTTGCCTCTAAAACTGCTATATAACATTTCACTGACACACCGCTGATGCATGTCAGCTCAGAAATGGCTGCATTCATTCTTGAACAGAGACATCACTCTCATTACAGTTTGTTACATACACACAAGTGAAGGAAAAGTGACACATAATGTGTAATAATATTAAGGATATAGAGTATTTTCAGTATTTGTCTTCAGTAGGATGGAGAATGAGCTTCCTGTACAGCAGCACCTGCATTTTGGCTTCATAAAATCAGCAAGTCCTTTCTATCTCAGCTGGGGGTAGGGAAGGCAGAGGTTTTGCAGCCTGTGGGAGGACCAGACTGCTTGCATACACATTTTAGGAGTCTGCAAACACTGCAGGAGCAGGTCATCTTAGGCCAGCTCTCAGTAAAAAGCCGTATTAGGACTAAAGCAGAAGGACCACAAGTGCAAACATGCCGAAGGGCTTGCTTGTCTTGTATAAAGGAGAAGTCATTTTCATCCCTTAAAGAGTTTCTGTCCTGTTTCTGTGAAAGCCATGCAGGCACAGCATCCTGTGCCTTTGGCTGTTTATGCTTCCTTGCTGTTGATGACGTTAATTGAGCTATCCACATAGCCCTGTAACAAGAAAAGGAAGGATGTGCTTCGATTACTATCTAGCCATGGAAGTGAAATGAAATTATAAACCTGTGATTTCATTAGTGAAATGCCTGCTAAAATTTAAACTCTCTTTATTCCCTCAGGGGTCACTAATGCTTAAG
The DNA here is from genome assembly GCF_963264785.1 of Psittacula echo. Taxonomy (NCBI): domain Eukaryota; kingdom Metazoa; phylum Chordata; class Aves; order Psittaciformes; family Psittacidae; genus Psittacula; species Psittacula echo. Next base: position 12,480,384 of record NC_137738.1, on the reverse strand, counting down.
CTTCCTTGAGACTGCAGCAGCTTTGTAAACCCCTGCCCTGTTTAAGATGTGAATCACAACCTCCCTTGCTATCCTTGCAAAACATACTCCCAGCTCCCAGCACTGTCGGGTATCACTCCTCACTTGGCTGAGCCTTATCCAGGGCAGCCTAACAAGACACTGGAAGAAAGGAAGAAGATCAAATTACTTTGTAGGTGAAACAGAAAAACAAATAAGACCTGCAGGGTGTGGATACTTTGCTTAAGCCACAAGGTGATCTATAAAATCAGGAACACCCATTAAGCTTCATTTTCCCCCATATCACTCAAGAGTCATAGCTGAAAACTAAGAAAATCAGTTCACGAGCACCAAAAAAATCCATGTGCAACAAAAAATTCATATGCAAGCCCTGCACAAAGGGCAACAGGCTCCAAGAGAGGCAACTGATTATTCAAAAGGCTGAGAGGTTGCCCCATTTTTCTTATCTTTCCATTTCATGACCTCTTCTCTGCCAACTCTGGCCTCCCAACTGTGTTCTCCGTCCCCCTTCACCCCAATATATGCCAAGCCAATTCACCACCTCATCTTGCACCCTTCTGTTAAGTCCTTCATGCTCCCAAGTCTTGCCCACCACCTCGCTCACCACCAATCTTTCTCCTCTCCTCAACACACACTTGGAAAGGAGCAGTCCCTCAGAGATGCTCCTAAGAGCAAGGGTGAGCTCAACCTTAAAATCCCTACTCAGGCATGACAAGTCCCTGGGCATTTCTGTATTAAATCAAACTGACATCTCCCTGGAAAGCCTCAGGATTGCTGCTCCCTCCCAAGCGGGCACAGGGGAGGGAACGTGAGGAGCCGTAAGGAGGAAAAAGCACTCCTGGAGGGCAAAAGGGGTCTTCTAGGAGCCATGCTGGAGCTGCTTCTGCCTGGGAACTTCACCAGGGAGAAAGGAGGAAAAGCCTCAGTACCAGCAAGGCAGATACAAGGGCCCTGCATAGATGATTGCAGACATAATAACAGCATCTTTACTTCAGGGTTCATGCCTCTAATTTGTTACTCCAATTACTGTTCAGCACTCATGGATGATAGCACACTCCAGCTGGTGCTTGACCAGTGTTGTACAGCAGGGAACAAGCTGGGTTTTCTACCCATGGAGGTGATCACCATTTTTAATTTTGAATGAGAACCTTGACAGAGGAGTCTTTTATTGCCTTGATATTTGGCTAATGCATGAGGCAAAACCACTTCAAATTGCTGAAAAGGGAAGATGGTTTAGAATACAATCAGCAGAGCACATCGGTAAACCCACAGCAAACTAAAAACATGCGTTTGCTTCTTCTCGAAAATGAGTTTCTTCTAATTAACATCTTAAACAGCACAGGCCTCTTCCTGTAATCATAACTTCTTGCAATTAATATCGCTATGTCATCTTTGTAAATAAGCTATTTCATTCATAATGCAAGAAGCACTTGTTGCTTCCAGCCTTTTGTAATCCAACAAGTCTGACTGCATAATTTATGAACCCTTATGAAATGTCATATGCTACTCTGGGATCCTCTGAACCTCCTATCACTTAAATAAAGAACAAAAGGCAGAAAGCAGATCTGGTGGTTCTGCTGACAGAGCTCTGTTCTTCTATGTTTTTCTTACAGAGACATACCATGGGCATCCTGGGCTAGGGTTCAGGGTGAAAAAAAGCCAGTTCATCACACAAGAAATCCCACAACCCCCTCCTAGTTTCTAAACACGTAAACGGGGTATTTCGTTTTCTAAGAAAGACACTGAACATTGTAACACCTGCATGCTGAGGCCTAGACTGAGGCCAGTTCAATAACTAACTAAAAACCTGATGCGAGAGTTTGTTCAGCTTTCTGCAAATAGAAGGTGAATATTTTCTTCATTTCCATTTATTGAGCTTGTTTGGTTTAATGCCTGGTTCTATTCAAGCTGCAAACTCTACCAGGAATTTAAAAAGTATAAAATGAAGTTTTCTTCTCTGTTCAGTGAAAAAGAAGCAGGTGAGAATGAATGACTTCTTCAATTTCCCGTTACAGATGATATTTCACGTTTCTAAGTGAACTTGAAATGTAAAATGTGCTTAAATAAGCTTACCTTTAAGCATATTTATTATATTTATGGTAATTTTAACTGCTTTAAAATGGTTCTTTAAAATGGTAGTTCCCTGCTTCTTATCTGAACCCTGAGTATCTATGAATTTTAATTATAGACAAACATGCTTTGAAATAGATGATGAGTTTTTGAAACAATCTAATTAAAAAATAACCAAATGACATCTTTTACAACAATAAAACCAAGGATGCAGTAAATACACATTAAGCTTTATCTATGCTTCAATAAATGGGCACATGCATAACACATCCTCTTTTTCCTTGTGCTGGAAGGGAATAACGAAGGTGATATTTGCCAATATGTGCTTGTTGATTGGTGGCCCAAGAATCATCATAAGGGATTAAATGTGTACAAATCCAAAATATGAGATATTAATATATCACTTATGCCAAGATTTCCTTTTTACTGATTTAAATGAATAAGTGAGCTCATTACTTTGATTTAAACCAACCAACCCCACTTATGTTTTCCTCCTCAAATGTAACATTTTACATATTATATGTCTAAGGATTTCATTAGAGTTGCAATATTGTCGATGTGGGAATCCAGCCTTAGGTCACTAACCAGGATTAATAACAACACGGAAAGCTACTAATAAGAAAGTGCCAAATAAAATAAAACTATATTCCCATAATTTCAAGCATGTTATGGGCCTGCTGTGTTTTTCAAAAGCCGTATATAAGTATTGTTGTTTATCTGTCCCACATTTCTAGCACTCTGAAAAAGAATTCATTACCATGAGTTAGTTTAAATATTTTTAGTCTAGACAGTCATCCCTTGGGAAATACAGAAAAAACCCACATAAAAAATGAATCATGAGCTAGTTACTATAGTAATATTTCTTCTAGGCCAATAGCATACAATATTATTATTCATCATAACAAATCCAAAGTAATGAAATGTCACGTTGTTCAGCAGAGATCCTTGTTTCTGTAAGATGCAGGAATCAAATACTCAGAGGCATGAGTTGGGGGGTTGATATTTATGCTTTAATCAACTACAGACTTCCCTAGACAATGCTATATTTTTATTGCACACAACAGTATGGTAATCCAGCAATTTCTGCTTTTCAGCTCTGCTACAGAAATTGATTTTATACTTCCCCAAGAATAGGCAGAATTGGATACAAGGACAATCAGGATTAACGTGTGAATATTATAATGTTAAACTTTTAAATAAATGGCACACTAGAGAAGAGTGAGAGACAAGGGATTTTAAAAACTAGTAGATACTTAAAGCAGAAGAGCAGACAGACACTGTTTCCAGCTTTTGCACTTGAATCCTTATCACAAATCCTCTGATGCTTCTGGATACTCTGACAGCTCTTATGCCCTACAGCGATTTATCTCTAAATGCACCTACCCGTGAAACTGTGACCTTTCCTCTTAGATGGGGACCTCATGGCTGCCATCCATTTTTTATTTGCCTTTCCCTCTGTGTATATTTTGCTCACTGGTACTTCTTTGGTTAGCCTTGCAAAGTTGAGACATTATTCACCCCCAGGTCCAGCAGATGTAAAGCAAGACAAGGTGGTTTTGCTGGTTCACCTGTTATTTTCCATACAAAGACTGCCACTGCACCTTTCACATTTGCTTCAGATCATACCACAAAGCATTTCTACACAAGTAAAGCTTTTAGAAAGAAAGCAGATTAATATTCACTGGAAAAAAAACACCCTTGACTGATTTTGGTCCTAGTCTGGATGCAAGAAGAGCTTCTGATTTCCTTCTGTGTTGAAAAGTGATTTTATCCTCTCATGTTCTGCTAGTACTCTTAGCATCAAGCTAAGTCTGTTGTTTCCCTTCATGAGAATGCTTCAGTGAAGAAAAATTAAACAAAGTTGGCTTGTTATTTGCCAAGAATGAGACAAACCCTCAAAACACTAAGAGGAAACAAGAACCCAGTTGGGCACAGACAATGAAGCACTGTCATCATACCGAATGGCTTTTTACTTATATTACTCATTTAAAATGCTCTGTTCTGTGAGTTAGTCTGTACTGAGAAGACTGGAAAATCAGTAGTAGCTTAAGATGATGCAGAAGCATATTTTTTCCTTTGATTCATGATTGTGTTCCATTTAATTCCCCAACACAAGGTAAAACCTCCCCTAAAATTAGTTCTGTTTAAGCAGCTGATCAGGAGCGGGACTATAACAACAAATACTCCAGTTGTGGGGCTGTCTTCACTACAAATCACTGTGGGCCCATTTTCCTGGTGCAGTCCTACCCAAGGACCTCCCCAAAGCTGGAAAGCGATGGCAGATTGCTCACAGCATCAGAACAAGCAACTGAAAGAGCCAAGTCACAGAAGAGCCAGCGAGTGAGACTGAAACATTTGCAATTACAACGTTGTGCCATTACAGAGCCATTGTATTTAAACCACTAAAAAAAATCCCATCAGAATGTCAATGACAAATTTCACTGGCACACTCTCAATTTTTCTGGCATCCTCCAAAAATCATCGATGTGTAAATTCCCTCTGGCCCAGAATTGCCCCTTTCAACACAATCTGCTTCTGCTCTAGCCAGTTTCCTATGAATTCTGCAATTCTTCTATTAATCCAAATCTTCACATATACTTTCCCTGGTGGCAGTTTACGAAAGTCAAGATAGACGGTATCTGCTGCATTTCCCTTCCCTGGGAAACCTGCTGTCGTTTCAGGACATTAACAGATTAGTCTGACACAACCTTTCTTTAATACATCTATGCTTTATTTTATATCATACCTCCAAGACTTTTAATCTCCATACCTTAAAAAATCAAAAACTTTGTGAATTATTGAAGTGAGTCCCTGATTGCCCAGATCATGGGGATTCCTTCTCTTTTTTTCCTTCTTTAATCTGTGGGTAGTACAGATAGCGTCTTAAAGCACTACTGGAAGTCACTCCCTTTCACTCATGGATATGGCAGTGCACTTATGCAGAAGAGGAGGAAGCTGAGGACAGAAGAGAAACCAAAGAAACCATAGCACGAACAGCAGGAGTGACTTGGCAACAGTACAGAGATGGGATGTAGTGACATATGTTAGCCTGGAAGCTAACTGGCAGCTGTTTGGATGGTGATAGCACTAGAAGATAAGAGAGAGGGAAATGGAAACACAAGAAGCATCTCTATGGAGTTCTCAGTAGGCTAAAATGGGGAGCTAGAGAGGGACAAGAGGGAAAAGAGAGGGACAAGAGGGAAAAGAGAGGGAAACCCTCAGTCACAGGCAGTGGAGCTGAGGATGAGCAGTGCCTGAAGCAAGAACAGGGCATCAGTTCCAGAAAGACTCCTGGCAGGACAGTTTTGGAGGCTGGCAATACACTATGAGAGCCTTCCAGGGGTTAACGGTCCATCCTTTTGGACCAGAAGAACCTTATTTTTATTTTATTTTATTTTTTTTCTGCTGACACCTCTAAAAACTCGAGGCTTCACAATGTTCTCTGCACTGACAACACTGAAGTTGAGGCTGTCAGATGAAATCTAATACAGTTTATATAACATATACACATCGTTATTAGGCAGTTGAAAGATTGAGAGTTATGGCATTCATGTGCACAGATAATAGGTAATGATGAGATACCTGATGCTCAAAATATTTTCATAAAAGCCAATCTGAAAATCACACATACTGGTTAAATTTAAAGACTATGGGCTTTTGTTCTTCAGGAGTTATTCACATCCTTACCTATCATGAAAATAGAATCTCATCATTTTGAAGGACTAGAGGAAGAATAAGCTGTTATTAAATTTTTATGGTACTGTAAATTGATTAACTGGGAGCTAGGAAAGGTCTAGAACTAGCAAAGTGACGGTTCTTTGTTCCTGTTTAAGAGACTGGAGTTTTAACCACACAAATAAGCAATTTATTTAAAACTTCTTTTTCTTAGTAGATATTAATTTGAGGATTTCTGCAGCTTCTCTTTCCCCAGAGTGTTAAATGGCTCTTTTCAGAGCAACAGCTGCAGCAAACCTAGTTAAAATAAAAAGCAGGCAGTACACAGATCCATACATATGCTTTGCGAGAAGCAGGCAGCATATCCAGATTTATATGTGTGCCAGTCCCTTAGGATGTCATAATTGTGTTTGTTCTTTTAATAACTTTAGGCTCCAGTGATCGGAATAAAAATTCTATGCTGAAACTAATGCTTCATCCTTAGTTCACCTCGCTACCCTGAATTATATAGTAAGTAGACTTAAATAAATGCAGGAGTCTGGCTCCCTCCTTATACCATAGACTCCAGCCATGCACATAATGGGTTGCCTGATTTAATTCAGGGTCTTTCTTTTCAAATCTTACTTTGTTTTTACAAAATATTTGGCTCAGCCATTTCCTTTTATAACTGCGCAGATTTCCAAGCCTCCCTTCCCATCTTCAGTGAATTGCAGTCTCCACTGATACAAGCAACACATCAAGCTTCCTGACTTGAAAGAGCTGTTGGGTTATTTAGACAATTATGTTCCTCCTAATTATTATATCTACACTTTACATCTACAGCCTCTTTCTTTAAATGTAGCCCAAAATGCTGAGTTACTTAAGCAGCTTATTAAGTAGGCATGGCCTTTCGTAGCTATTGTGACTACAGCATGCCAGTACTAATCTTAGGATTATAAATGATTTTTTACTCCTAGAACCAGACTACAGATTACTCTATAATGAAGACATGCATATATGTTACCAGTTCACAAGAGGGGCACTGGGACAAGCAGAAGTAGGTTATAAACATCACAGGCTTAATGGCAGGGTACTTAATAGTACCCTGTCTAATATGCCTTACTAAATTAGGTTAAAAATGAGCTGACTATACCTAAATATATTGCCGCTTTCAGTTTCTGACCACCCGAGAAAGACTTCTTTTCTTCATACTCTGACTCTGTCATGAACCTCATTGAGACTAGAAATGAACTGTTTTAGGAAAGTCAGGCAATTCTTTTAGGCCTGGCTGGACTAGGAAAGACTAAGAGCCTTGTTTTATTATGCATGAAACTCATGAGTATTCTTTGCCTCTGATAACTCAGAATCAGTTTCAAAATAAAACTCTGATCTTGAATGTTGTTAATGCTGGTGGAAGAACACTGATATGGTCTCTGCACCAGTTTCCTGACCATTACAATATCTCACCCCTTTGCTCTTCATCATTGCCAGTTTTACTGTCCTCCTGAGAACAATAACAACCCTTGCAACAACACCAGTTCCCTTCACTGCTTTCCTTTCTTGTCTTTGGGAAGTTCAAGCCCCTCATCCTGTTCCTCCTCACTATACGTCTTTATTCTTAGTTCTTTCTGTGCCCTACTCTTCAGCATCCTCCCCAAGATATATATGTTTGGCTGCTTTGTTTTTCTCAGGCTTGAATTTATCTTTTTATGACACCTTCCTATCCTCCCACTTTTCCCCATTTGTGTCCATTTTCCCATTTCTTTTAAACACATTCTCGAAACCCCACTTATTTCATTTATTCTTCACCAGGCCCAGCTGCTTTCCACTTAAAAGGCCATCCTTCTTGAGGCCTTGGAGTTCAGGCTATAGAATCCAAATAGAAGAAAGCATCTTGCCACACTTGGTTGTCTTTTATGTAGTCTGCCCTAACTGTGGCCTGAAATTTTTCATCTTTTAATTAACTTTTCATGTTTCTGGAAAAACCCCACAGGTCCCTTCTGGAATTTCTTCACCTGCAATTAATTTGCTGTGAATATCTTACCGTACCTGAAAACAGAGAGACTTCCATTGATCTGATGTGTCTTATTGTTAAGAAATACTTGTCCCCAGTATGAAAAGAAATATCCCTGCTGCTGATTTCTAACTCAAGCCATTTTGTAGCCCACATGCTGCTCACCAAAGATGCATCAATCATCACACATCAGGTGGGAATGACCTCCTCAAGTATTAATGAGTTCCCACACTGAGTGAGATATCACTACTTGGTGTCAAGTGTATGGCTCGACCTACAGATCTTTCCCACTCACAAAACGTGCCTGTCCTCCATGCATTTAGACCTACTGCTCTCATAAAATGCAGCATCTTCTGCCCTATCAGCATCATGTTGAAATTAGGAATGATAACTATATTGCTTTGACAAAGTTAAGTGTAACTGAAAGGCTACAGGATATGTATGAACAACAGTATAAAGGGATAAATGCCAACCTTGTGCTTAGTAGCTGTCTTAACACGGGACAGGCAACTTCCCCTTTCTCCCTGATATTACTCAGCCATTAAAAGGACCAATGTCATTTATTATCCCTTGTCAAAGCAGTCTCCTGGAGGAGCAACCTGAAGGTTTCGCTATGCTAGGATTGGGCTCGACTCAGTAAACACAACTCTGGGTACCCTATGTGCAACTCAGAAAGGAGCTGCAGGCAAAGATGGAGCCTACACGCCACATGGGCACATACATATTCAGGTACATGAACATACTCTGGGCTTTAGCTACAATCAAAACAGAGGGTTAAAGGATTCTTCTAGGAACTTTACCCTTCTTTTTGCCTAGCTAATTCATTTATATTGCAAGTTTAAACTTACCTTCTTCAGCTCATACAAAATGCCAACTAGGCAATGTTATCAACTGTGACTGATTCTCTGAGGGAAATACAAAAGCTCATTTCCTCTCCTGTGTCCAGCACTTCATAAAACAATCCACTCTATAGCTTACTGGATGCCTTACTAGATATAATGCCTTATAATGCAGCTATCTTAGTGAAAATAACTGTATATACCAATGTCCTTGCACATCTTAAAACTCAGCATGTTTCCTATGTCATAGATACAATCACACATACAGCACACCACTGCATAGGCCTAATTGGAAATGGAATGAAGATTGGAGTAAAATGACTGTAATCAATGGAAAAATTGAGGAAACTGCTACTTCTCAAAGCCCCAGTGTGCATTTCTGGCTTCAAACACCTCAGTTTTCTCTTCAGTGGCAAGGGATACTGTCTCAACTTTACCAGCTGTTCTATATGGCATGCAGCAAGTACAAGAACAGATACTCCGAAGTGGGATGAATTCAGCATTTTTAAAAATTCATTTAATCAGTAATCAGGTAAACTTAATCTGATGCCAAAAACCACGTCTGTCACACTCACTTTTGAAATACAGCATACCCAAACCAGGGAGGAAATTGTTCTGTTGTGATTTATAACTGTAATGAAGAATTACATTATTTTTGGTAAATTACATACTGTGCAATATATTTTCTCTTTTGGGAATAAGCTTCTGAAGTATTTTAATCTGTTGTGGTTTAACCCCAGCTGGCAACTGAGTACCACTTGCTCACTCCCTGTTCCCCACTACCCCTGTGGGATGGGGAGGAGAACTGGAAAGAGGTAAGACTCGTGGGTTGAAATAAGAAAAGCTTAGTAATTGAGATTAAAGTAAAATGATAATAATGATAATAATGATGATGATGGTAAGGGAGATAACAAAAAGAGAGACAGGAATAATACCCAAGAAAACCAAGTGATGCATAACTGCTCACCACCCGCTGACTGATATCCAGCCCAATGCAAGTAGTGATCAGTGGTTCCTGGCCAACCCTCCCGGTTTCTATACTGAGCATGACGTGCTGTGGTATGGAATACCCCTTTGGCTAGTTTGGATCAAGTGTCCTGCCTCTGCTCCCTCCTGGCTTCTTGTGCCCCTCCTCACTGGCAGAGCATGAGAGACTGAAAAGTCCTTGATCAGGGTTAAGTGCTGTTGAGCAAGAGCTAAAACATCAGTGTGTTATCAGCATTCTTCTCACAGTGAAGCCAAAACACAGCACTGCACCAGCTACTAGAAAGAAAATTAACTCTACCCCAGCTGAAACCAGGACAGTCACCTACTGTTACAGACTTCAGTGAAACTGTGAAATCCTCACGAGAATCAGGGCTGTGTATAAACCCAGTAATAACCTGCAATCATCCCCCCATTTTTGTTGCATTTACATTGTAGACACTAGACTTCTTCAAACTTCCACCAATCAGTGGAGATGTGCCAGATATATAACCCAGTGGGCCATTTAAAGGGATTTGGCTGTGAATTATGACAGCTATGTGTGTGGGAAGCTTTCAGTACCAGAGAGTGGAAGGGGAAAGATAGAATGTGAAGAGCAGGGAGTGCAGCTTTCAACCTGAAACCTTTCTAATATTTGTTCATGACCCACAGAAAACAGATGAACTGGACATCATGCAGTCTCTCTGTGTGGAAATGGGTACAGCACTAATTAAAACCAGTCCTTGCTTTAGCAACTGGGAGAGATGTCAAACCTGTCTCCTAGGCTGGCAGAGGCTGCCTGGAGCCTTGTTTAAGCTGGTGTCTGTACAATCAAGCTTCTGTGCCTTACCCAGGTAGTGAGTGGCAGCTGAGCTGCGGCAGCAGACTGTGCACGCTCGTCGACCACAAGATGAAATGCATTAGCTTTAAATTCCTGCATCCAGACTATTTGCCAGATGGATTCCTAACAAACAGCAGAACTGAACTGCTGAATTATTTTACATATGCTTGGAAAGCCTGGGAAAAAAATAAACACAAAAGAAGTAGCTAATGGGAACTGAGCGATGCTTTTTTGAGCACAACAGACTCCATCATTATTTCAAAAAACCCTTGCACATTGCAATTCTATTAAAAAAACAAGGTCAAAAGCCAAAATAGTTTCCCGTGCTGAGATAACAGGTCTAATTTTTTAGATAATCAAAAAGGGAGGATGTGTTTTCACTCAGTAGATCGCATGTCCTGTCCGTATCTGTGCATACTGCTCAATAGCAATGGTGTACAAATGTGCTAAATTAACTTACATTGTGCTGCAAATCCTTCAGCCATCTCTCCAAGAAATTACCTTTTCCCTCTTCAGTAGGAGTCTACACTGCTGCTCCTCTACAACAGCTGCATTATTACTACTATTATTGTTTCTTTTGATTTGGGCTTTCAATTTTATCAGGTACTGTTTTATTCATCTTTATATTTAAAAAGCCAAAAGCTAAATGAAGTTAATGTATCCTCCAGAGGGAGCCTCTGACACCTTGCTAGAGAAGAAAAACTATTGAAACAGACACAGAAATTAATGGAAATAATTACAGTTGAGGAATTGAGTTCCAAGCAGCAGCAGCAGCTTTGCTGTAAACCCGAATTCTATTTCAGTGTAAGGTTTTGTGAAAAGATTTAATTTATGGCATAACTGGCCCCCTCCAAAATGGAAAGCATGCAGAGGAAGGACAAGAACCAGACTGGGATGAGAACAACTTTGATTAACTGTTGCCTCATCTAAAAATGCAGCAACTCTTCAGTCTCAGTGAGTAGCTAGAAGCAATTCACATGACTCAAGAGAGCCTTCTGCAACCAGATATTAATATATAAATACACAAAGGTAGTAGAATAGACATAAACTTTTAAATGGATTTTGCAAAAGAAAACATATAGCTTGTTTCCTACATACGAAGCTTGTGTGTACACAGGTTTTATATGCATCACGGCTGCCTTGCCAAGCAGATGGATGAAAGCAGAGCTCTTCAGAGAAGACAGCCGAGCTGTCTCAGACCTCTCAACATCTTGCTCGACTCTCTCATGTTCCCTAGACAGCTGACCTGCAAAATGGTGTTAGGAATATGAAATCAAAAATACACTACTACAGAGTAGCATCTGTGTCTTCATAGAATGCTCTGGGTTGGAAGAGACCTTAAAGAGCATCTAGTTCCAACCCCCTGCCATGGGCAGGGACACCTTCCAGTAGACCAGGTTGCTTTTATATCCTATTCCTTCCGTGGCTTTTTAGAAGAAATCTGCCTTAAAGCATCTATTGCTTAGAGGATGAAAAAGGATTATAGTATGTTTGTATCTCGTATCTCCAACAGTACATTTATTGAAATATTCATCACTTGTTCCAGTCTCTGAACTACTTCTAAGTTGCTTATGCTGTTTTTGAGAAGATGCTTTCTATATAAGGACTTTGTATGTTGTTATGCTTAACTATCATACTTCTAACCAAGAAATTTTGCCAGAGGGGCTTTACTTCACAATGACAAGAACTTGTTTTAGTTTACTTAGGCTGGAACTGGGACATTTACCTTTCTCTTCCTACTAGTGGAGGAAAATGTTGCCAAGCACATACCAGACTGATTACTAGATTATGTATGGTATTTACCATGCTCTCCCACGATGCTTCTCTTGTATGCTAGGGGACTTCAGTTCTGTATTTTTCTTTTCCATGACTGAAGTAAATATCCTCCTGGAACCCATACTGGTTATACTCCGTACCCATTCTGGAATATCCTACTGGTGAATCCATACCACTGGTAATTTGAAGCTATTTTTCTTCATATATTCTAAAGAACTCTACACAGGCAACCCTGGTTAAAATAAATGATACTCTTGAGAAAGATCACAAATGTCTATAATGGCCTCACATATAAGATATAGGAATAATTGTTGAGGAAGCCTAACTTCAGCATTTTGTAATGTGAGGGGGTTTGCAGTCCAGTATCTTTCCAACCTCTTCTTGTATGCCCTTAACTTTAATTGAGTATGATTTTGAGAAGGCAAACTGATGCTTTACGTAGCTCTGTTCTGACCAACACTCTTTGGGCGAAGCAGTAGTTCCTGCCTAAAACGCAAGCCCCGTTACTCCTTCCCTTAGGTTACAGAGACAAGGCTACACCTCTCTCCTTCAACCCAATGCTCCAAATATATGGGGCAGGGTAACATGCAGTACAGGAATACTGAAACACTTTTGTAAGCACCTAAATGCTTTTTTGAGCATTTGCAAACTCTAATGATTAATTAATACAAAAAAGTTACATGTTGGGCACAATCAGGTATTTTAAAAACCTTGTTCTAACATTTCCTGAAATCCAAAGCTATGTAGCCAGAGATAAAACAAGAACGGAAAATTTCAGCTGAATGGTTATAAAGTCATAGGGCACTGAAAACAAGGACACCTGCTGAAGCAGCTTTAGCTACAGGCATTACTACCAACTCCACCTTCCCCAACACAGCACAGCTCCTCTCAACTACACAGCTGCTCATCACACCTAATATAATCACAGTTATATAACCAGCTCCAGCACAAAGCACTTGATATAAACGTTGATGTCATGGTGATTTTTAAAAACAACATTTCTATTAACATTCTGTCTCCAGCTTTCCCAGATGGCTGACTGCAGCCCATTTCCCAAGATGTTCCCATTCCTCCCTGCAGAGCTTTCTCATGTATCTTAATAATAATTCATAACATTTCTATTGCACCTTTTACTTTGACTCCCACTGACATTCAGCTGTGACTTTCAGAGCATCAGTAACAGTGCTGTAGCTGTGACTGCCTTCAGGATACACCAAGGCAACATTTGTAGGGAAAAGAAATATATTTTGCTAAACCAATTAAGATAATTATAAAAAATGGACCATCTTGCAGTCACACAAAGCCTTCCTCACAAAGCCTGCTGTATTGTCTCTGCTACAGTTATGAACTAGAAAATGTCCCTTTAACGGCATGCTGGCCAGAAGGTTCAATTGATTTGGAATATAACCTAACGAGATTGCAGAAGTTAAAAGTTTGCAAAGATTTAATAGTTAGAACCAGGAGCAAGATCTAGAAATCAAACTAGAAACATGTTTTCAAAAGCATCTTTCCTCTCCCTCTAGTCATTAGTGTCTTCACTGACCTCTTTCCTCTTTTGATATATATATATATATATGGATCTGTGAGTAAATATTTAAGTTTTATGAAGAAAATTAAGAAACCAAGAAATATGTGTCAGAACAAAGCAAAGAATGGAGATCAATCTAATGCAAAAAGCAATAAAGGAGAAAGCACGATAAAACCACTTTGCAGATCCGTTCCTAGCATTTTTTGCCTCAAGTTTCAGGAATGAGTTCAGGAAGCAATCATGTGCTGACATAAATTACATATCTAATATACTATACATCTAGTAGCAAGGCCAAAATATGGCGAGCACACATCAGTGAATATAGTCTAGAAAGCATATAAAGGATTTTCTTTTTGGCATGGATGTGAGGTGATCGAAAGTAAAATAACAGTACACTGAGGGGGACTGCAGATTTCTCCCATGGCCCAGCAGCACCTCTGAGGGCCCAAGTAGTTAACTTCTACAACCACGCACAATTCAGCTTCCAAGATCTCATCCAAAACTGGCATCTCTGCTGAGACTGCAAACAGTCATGAGGAGACCATATGTGACTGAGACACCTGAGCAACCGAAAAATCATTTTACATTTGTAAGGTCATTTAGTATCTATTTAGATAGCAGCAATCTTTTGTCACTGTTGAACTGAGGTCACTGAATCAGGACCTTAAAATACAACTGTTTCTTTATGCCTCTGTCCAGATTCAAGGTTTCAAGGCCACCGTGGCTTTTATGTAATCAACTGTGAGGTGCTGCCAACAGAGCAGTCAATTTATTGCTGTACAAAGAGCTATGTCTCTACATATTCAGAATCAGAGATGGGAAGAAATGCCTCAAAATGCAATTATGTCTACAAAATCAGCCATTTTGCATGTTACTTCTTGAAATCATTCAATTAACTTATGTGTCATATATGCTTCTCACACCTAAGAGACCCTTGATTCTATCAGTGCAATGGAGGGAAAGTACATCTAGGAGTGATTGTTAAACAACACCTAGCTGTAATAGCCAGCATATTCCAATGAAAGCCAGTTCATATGACCTTCTGCATCTTTGCTTAACCAAGCTGGGAACACTCCTGCTAAGCCATCTGTTCCTATAATGAAAGCAGCAACACAAGGACATTGAAGAATGTAAGCAGTTTGGTCCTACTTGCGCCAAGGCAGCATACGGTCATGTTGTGTGTTCATAAAGACAACAACTCAACAAGCTTTTCCTAATTTCAGCTAAGAATAGTACCCAGACTATGTTAAAAACAACGTCAGTCATAATAGCAGTAACAGTGAGGATAATAGTAATAACAGACCGCAACAGCACTGCCATACATAATGTCTTTATAGTTTGTTAAGTTTTTAACAGTCATTCCTTTTACTTACATCGCACTACAGACCTTTAACTCTGTATTGAAGGGCTTGCTAAATTGCTTCACTTTGATCAAGTTCTACATTCATTCTGGACTAAAGTTAGAAGAGATATGGAAGGAAGGGGAGGAAAGGTAGATTTCTTTGGCTATAGTTTCAGGCTGGAATCATTCAGACTCTTGAACATGAGCAGAAAAATCCACATGTGTGTAATATACAGACAAATCTTGTTGGATACACTTAAAAATTCAAATAGTGTGTCTCAGATCTTCAGCTGCCTCTGCATGCTAGAAACACACCCTAGCCTTGCACCCAACTTGCCGCAGGTCCATAATGCTTTGGACACAACCTGTGCATCGTACTCAATTATTCTATAACTATATGATGTCTGTGTCACAGTGTCTCTCAAACTTCCTATGTCCTTGGACAGGACTGATAGACAAGTCTGACAGGGAGGCTTCCTCCAACATAGTATCTGGCATATCACAGAATAACAGAACTGTGGAGGTTGGAAAGGACCTTCTTATCTAGTTCAGTGACTCAGCTCAAGCAGGGTGAGCTAGAGCAGGCTACCCAGGACTGTACCTAGTCAGGTTTTGTATATCTCCACACTGAAAAGAGCCCGGCTCTTTCATCTTTGCCATCTCCCTTCAGGTTATTTCTATACATCAGTAAGACCTCTCTGGAACCTTCTCTTCTCCAGACTAAACAGTCTCAGCTCTTTCAGCCCCTCCTCACATGAAGCATGCCCCAGCCTCTCTCTCTTCCTAATGCAGACCAGGATGCTGTTGGCCTTCTTTGCTGCAAGAGCACATTGCTGACTCATGGTCAGCTTGCTCACTAGGACCCCGAGCTCCTTCTCTGCAGAGCTGCTTTCCATCCAGTTGGCCCCAAGCTAACTAATAGGATTCAGAAGTACCTGAAAATGAACTCCCCTTTAAAATGTGTGCCTACATAGCAACAGACTCCGATGTACATGAATAAATAGCAAAAAAAAAAGGGTACTTTAGGCTAGGCCAGGCAGTGAAATTTGTTACAGCTGACTATCAGGTGTTAATGAGTCAAACATGAGACTTAAAGTGGAAAGCTTGGTTTGCACTACCCTGATTTAAAACATTCCTCTCAGACTTTCACATAGGATCAGAACAGGCAGCTGGTCTTATGTACTGACAACATCTCCCTGGTGTAATTTGATAAGACTCAATTCTCTCCTGTATAACAAGAGAAGATAAATTTCCAGTGAACACCACAAGGTTTTCTGTCTCCTATGAAATACAACTGAACCTCTACTTTATACATCCATCATCTTAAACACACAGATGAAACTTACTGAGCTATCTTGATTCCCAGGTCTGGCCAATGAAGAAATGAATCCTTGGAAAGGAAAATATTTTAAGGAATTTGCTACACTCTGAAGATTGTTTTCAGTCGAAGGCAAGTGGTAGGTAGTTTGTTGCAGTCTGGAGTGTATTCTGGATTCTTTACTTGATATCCACATGGCTTCTGTAATTGTAAATACTTCTTCTGTTAAGTCAGTTATGAAGTGAAGTCACGGCCAAAAGCACACTACATCTTTCTCATCTTCTGTCTCAACTACCATATCACACAGACATGGTGACAGATAAGAAAGCCACAGCATTTATAACTAACAGAAAGAAGAACACATTCCCCATACCCCAGCATGCCACATGTGTTTCAGGACCCAAAATCAAACTGATCTTCCAAATCCTGACATGAGAAGGTTCCACCCTCTCCTGCAACTGCCACTTTATGGCCGCAGCAGCTGCAGTTTCTCCAAGATGCCAAAGACAAGACCTGCAACAGCGACAGATGCGGATGACAATGAGTGTCAGCATTTCACCTCTTCTGCAGAGCTCTCGTGTATGGAATATGATTGTGATCGCAAAACTTAATGTTACCAGAATGAAACAGAAGACTCATATCTCAAGCTAGCTTTTCCTATAGGAATTCTCTCAATGAGAACAAATGTGTCAAGAAAATATTTAGCCATGTTGCACTCTTGCTTAATGCAGAAAGAGGGACATTTATGTTCAAAGATTGCTTTTTTGAATATATTGTGTTTCACAGAAAGCTCTAGTATTGGACATGTGTACAGATTAGACAGATGCACAAGGACAAACCGAGGTTAAAAATGTCAAAGCCAAAGTGCATGGTTCACATCTACAGTTCTCAATGCAAAATGCTACTGAAAACCAGTTAGATTAATGCTTTTATTGGAAAATGAATGCAGGATTGATTACCAATGACCTCAGTGCATCTCAAAGACCTGTACCCAGTACAAGGACAGACTGGAAGCGACAAGTGGTGAGATCCTCCTTCCTGGAGATTTAGAAGACAGTGACATAGAAAGGGTTGGTCTTCAAGAGTTTTGAGGATGTTTCTAAAGTAAAACATGCTTTATTTCAGGTATTTCGCAATTTAAATATTTAAATCAATAACTCAACAACTCCAGACCCATTATATAAGGCAGAACTTTCCAAGAGTCAGAAATGGAACAGAAAGAAACCAGATGTGTGAATGGCTCTTTATAAAACCAGAATGATGACTAAAATACATACAGGGCATTAAGGAAACTGAGGCAGGAGACCAGCTCCACTAATTTCTTCAGACTACGCAGACATATGCCCAAAGGATGAAGTTATCATCTTCTACATGTTATATCTATTCTGTACCATTATAATTTTGAAACAGTCAGATCTTTTGCCTAAGGAGCCTTCCCAGCTGGCAATGCTAACACAGATGCAAGATGACATAGGCACTGCCCTTGTAAGCAGGCACTCAAGTCTGTGAACAGGTTTGCAGACAAAGTAAGAGAACCCAGCGGTGTGGCTGAAGAGAAGAATAGTCCTCTCATGGGCTTGGCTAATGGGATCAGACTGTAGCTTTGTTGTGTACTTCCAATTCTTAAAATGTACCCGTTTAGAAACCTTTTTGTCTCAGTTCACTCAACTTATAGCATATACAGCATTATCTATTGACAAATAACCTTTATAACATATAGGCATAGGAAAACAATCACTAACAAACTGTCAGATTGAATATCCTGGTTGTAGCTGACTCATTACGCAACTTGAACTTTATATTTAAATAGTGTGTACACAATGTATGTCTCTTGGTATTTGCTTTGAGTTTTTGAGCTATGTTAAGTGAAAAATGTTCTGCTGTACAAACCGAAGATGCTGAACACAATAAAGTACTGTCAGTCTTAAAAAACATACTAAATTTTCTAACTGCTACATTGCATAAACAGACATTTAGAGTCTGTTTAAAAACAGATTATTTATATAGCAGTTCATAGCACACCCTGTAGCAACAGTACCCTTTTGATGCAAATTTGTACTGAATTGCTTTTAAAATTTACTCCTTTTGTCTAATATTCTTCTGCAAAGGTAAAGGTTCTGAAAACAAAGCACTATTTAACTATGTAGTTTTTTATTTACATAAATTCTGATCAACACCAGTTTTGTAAATAGGATGGGCCACATTCGGCTGTATATAAATCCAGGGCTGTCAGAATATCCTGTAATTAATATTTCCTGCCTTCGAAAAACTCTGGGCAGATGGTCGCGTTTTAAAGAGATTTCAGTACAGTGGCCAGAAATCATTCCTCACTAATGGTGCCATAAGATTAAGGTGTCTTTGGTCAGGATCCAGTTTTGAAAGATGGTAGTAATTAGGGGAAGGCCTCCTCTGAAAATGAAGTCCTTTGATTAAACCAATAGTCTCCAGTGCTTTTTCTCATGTTAATAACATTTGATCTTAAGATGCCACCTCATGTGTCATGGCTCTTTTGCACAGGGAGAGACGTTACATTAAATGGGAAACTAAATGCTTAGAGAACAAACTCTGAAACCTAGGAGAAATGCAAGCCATCAGTTGTCCAAATAAACTGCAGTTACAATATAGCCTTCAGAGAGACCAAGGGTCTTCCCCAGTAAGTTTTGTAAGTTACAAGATCTGGCAGGGCAGAAAAATCTAGTTGTAGTAGGCTAACACCTACACAGCAAGTCTATAACACAGAAACACCAATTGGCATTAAGAAAACTGAATACTGAACAAAATCTTGTGTTTTAAAACACTTTCAATGACTATATAGTATCTCCAGGAAAACTTGGAAACTGAATTCTCTATGTAGTTGTGACATCCTACCTCTGATGCAATCCAAAGCATAACTCCTGTAGTCTTCACTGAACCATGTAACATTCAGAAAATACACAGAACAGACCTCAGTGGAGGCCTTGTGTGACAACTGTAAAACTTTCAGGGACAGGAGAACAATCTTTGCCTCTTCAGTGCTATCTTTTCCTTCAGCAATTATTAGAAATTAGTGTCAAGTCACCTAGAGCTGTAAGACAGATTGGTATCCCATAAGAGTACAGGAAAAGGTGGCCTTGAGATGAAAGCGACTTCAGATTTGGAGCTAACAAGTGGTGACTTATTGAAGGAAGAAGGATCGATGACCAAGTACAAATCCCTGTTGTACTCAGCAGTCTTGAATATACAACCATTCAATCCTCATTTTGGGAGGTTTTTTTTTACAAGTCAACTTCTCCAACCCCTGCTGCTATTTCTGGCTGCATAACTTTGCATTCTATATTACACATGTATAAAGAACAGGATTATTGTGTACAAGGATATTTTTTCCTCAAGCAATTCGTAAAGAAGTGGGTGTTCACATATGTGTAAGGCATATGTGTGAGCATTCATCCATATTAACATTTTTGGTTTGTCAGTGGCTAAGTAATCAAAAGACAGGTTGAGACACAACAAGGAAATCTGTCCCATCTGCAAAATTGAATCAATCATGTGCTGTCAACAGAGATTAGCTCACAAAGACCTTGAGCCTTACAACATGTTACTGCTTTAAAGGCCGTGCTGCTAAAGAAAATGCTATAAATTAATCCATTTCCCACCACAGTATTACATACCTAATTCAAACGTTTAACAGAGAAACAAAAGAACAACTGTCAAAAAAGTGGTAGCATCCAGGTCTGTAACTCAGTGACCACTGCTAAAACAAAGGCAGCTGGAGCCTTTCTGGAACCAGCCTTGCATGTGTCAGGGGTACTATCTGCTTCTTTTCCTGCCAGCTCAGGTTTTTGTGTCCAAGCATTGTATTGCAGTTGACACCATTTCTTTTCTCTGACAAGCAGAGAATAGAAATCCTTTGAGTTTTGCTTCTCTGCCTGCTCAGGGGATCTGAGAAAGCAGGGAGAACAGATGGGCAAAGTAGCATGTGCGAAAAGTATCTCTGAACCCAGCAAGTCACTCAGCACAAGAGCTAGAAGAGATACTTCAGCTGTCACGTTCTCTAACGTACCAGATAACATTTTTGGTGTGGTTTTGTAGTTGTGTTTGTTTTTTGTGTATTTTTTTTAACCACAAGCATTTAATGTATTAAGCTTATAATATTATTAAGCTTAGAATATCTTTGGGAATTTTGACCTTGACAGCATTCTGTTAGTTCAAGAAAACAAAAGGCTCTGTCCACTGGGTCACAATTTATGACCTTCCAGAAAAGGGCTTGGATTATGGTGTGACTCCAGGGCTGCCCAATTCCTCTAGTAGAAACCACTACAATTCGTGTTGCGAGGGTACAATCAAGCTTTGTTCCTACCATGGCACTTTATTTCCTGACTCTGAGTAGCTCCTCATAAAAACGATTTACATCCTAGCAGCACTTAACACCCACGGACCCTGACAGATTTAGCAAGAGGTACAGTGATTCAGTACACAGAGGATGAATTAAAAATAGTGACGTTGTGGCTAAATTGCCACCACTCTATCTCTGAACACTGACAGCCTCAAAGCAGACACTTGTGGTACTTGAAGACTACCTGTACAATTGCAATTGTATGTGCACAAACAAAGGTCATGAAGCATTCCTGGACATGAATGCAACAAGGCAAGGAAAAAGCCAACATGGCCAAAAGGCTGGTTGTGCAGATCCTTCCCAAACAAAACCTGTATTTCCTATTCTGTGTATTACAGCTTTAAAAAGAAATGAGTCAAAAAGGCAAGGAGAGAGAGGCATAGAGTAAGCTCAGTGCTTCAGTGTGCCCCAGGATATCATATTATGAGTACAGAAGAGCTCAAATACATAGAAAGACTGATTCTACTTCCCCGATGTACAATTGGTACGTTTGTTCTGGGATAAAACAAACATCCATAATCAATACTGAAGGAATACTGGACTGTGCCTCATATACTTGAGGAACTGATCAAGAAATAATTCATTCCTGTGCAAAGCTTACCCTTATAAGTCTGCCAAAGTCAGTGTCACTTTAGGTTTTCAGCTGCTGGAAGTGCTGGCTGAGTTAAAACTGCCTAGAGCAAGCTTTAAACTTACATACTCAACTTCTTTGACAAAAAGTTTGTGTCTTACTTTATCTGAATTTGCAATCCCCTAATAATGCAAGGCACATTCTTCCCCCGTATTCCTTATTCCCTACCCTTACTTCCCTTTTTGGCTGAAATGAATCTTCCATATGTAGCAGAACAAGGCTTGATTACAGAGAACATATTAGTATCGCTCGGTTGACATTCACCGTCATATGTTCTTCTTCAGAAATACTCCAAATTAAATTTAAATACTGGTAGATTGGGTTATTTTTTGTCGTGGTTGAGGTTTTTTTGGTTGTTTGGTGGGTTTTTTCCCAAGAGAAGGCTTCTGTATGGGTATCTCCCCACTGTGAGTAAAAAAAATATAAGTAATCTTTTCTTCAGCTTAACATACGAGCATTAACCTCCTTATGATATATCCTGCATCACCACTATGAGCTGAGCTACAGTCTAAGACCTAAACACCAAGTAATCTGAATGCAGGTTTTTGCTTTGGTCATACTTTTAGCAGGTATCCCAAAGGCAGTAGCACCTCCCTGTCTGCCCTGTACCCTCAGAGTAGCTGAGGGCCTTTGTTTCACTGAAAGTTTGTAGACTTTCAGTTTCCTTTAGTGCCTAAGCCAAATTTAAAGCAGTTCTTAACCTCCGAAGCCACTTAACTGCATTTTTAACACGTAAGCATGGGTTTTTTATTCCAAATCTGACAGTATTACCACTAACCTTTACTTAGAAATTCAGCGTTAGAAACTGGAACAGCTTGGGTGCCACAGGGGATTTTAATGACCAGGTAACCCCATCAGGAATGCAGAGGCCATGCAACCTGCCAGGCTTTGCAGCACTCCGCAAGACTAGAAGCAAGAGCTTTCAGAAATCAGTGTAATTTTCCAAACCGAATCAGTTTGGATCAATTATCCCACAGGAAAATATGACTCTTCCTTTATTGTATCAGTACTCCCAAACGTTTCACCTCTGAAAAAATGTTCTTTAAACATAAAATAGTCAACGTTCTGAAGGGTGAGGGAGAAAATACTTATGCTTTGACTAGCACAAACCTGATCCAAACACTTCTGTGTTGCTGTTTCAGTTAAATCAGTCACCTTTTCTAGGCTGGCTGTTTCAAACAACAATGCAAGTTGCAAAGTCTCTGTCCTAACAAATATTAAACAAGGACCTGTGCTGTACAAGAAGGGCATAGAGCCACTCTCTCAAGAAGCGAGCCTATTATGAAAAGAAACTGAACAGATGCATGACATCTTGCAGAAGTCTGATTAAAAACAGAAACATGAAGGTTAAACCTCTCAGCAATATCAGGTTGTTCAACAAAAGACAGAGCTGGTATGGAAAGATGAACCTTTGCTCCACTGTCTCCCCTTCAGAGCTAAAAATAATAGTGAGTCATGCCAGTAGCAGCGTTGCTATTTAGCTTTACAAATTCAGGTCATTAGGCTTATATGTACAGAATTGTTTCCATCATACCACGGGTCATGAAATGATAGTAAGGACACTCAGGAACAGGGCACCAACCAGCCCTAGGTTTCAAAACTCAGTAGGATTGTTCAGGAATATATCAAATTAATACAGTCAAGTTCAATAAGAGAGTCAAGACTGAAATTAACATTACAAGTAGGAAGAAAAGGGAAGCTATACATAAACCTCTCAATAGTCCATCTCTCAATCCCTTTTATCCCCGTGGAGTACATCCCTGTCTTTTCTTTTTCTTCCTGTCTTTTTTTGGCTATTTCATTTTTTTGTGAAGAATTTTCTTGAAAACTACCTGATCTAGACAGATAGAGCAGATGACCTGTAGAAGGCTACACAGGAGCCAAATTACAAAAGAAACATATTAAACATCATTGAAATGAACAGAGAATCTCCCAGAAAAAGCACCAGTCCACCTATTTTCTTCTAATTTAAGTACTTCTGAAAATAGGTCAGAGGACTGTCAGGGCTCTGAGCAAGAATGAAGCAAGAAAGAGCGGTCTTCAGATGCTGAAAGGAGAGGCTGTATATGCAACCAGAAGAACTGGCATCATCTTGTGTTCTAGAAACGCGAGATTTTCTTCATCCCTGTATGTCAACTGAGGTGAGGCATTGCTTTAGAAATGTTTCATAAGGCCAAATCTCTTCATCTCATAAAACCTCCACTCACCCCTATCTCCTTCATTCCCAAGGTCAGGTGTAGGAGATAAAACAGAGGATCCACATTTGCTCTTGAAGGAAATTTGGCAGTGCTGCTGGCAATCAGAGCCCCCACAGCCCGAACGACTGCCTTGGAACAAGAAAGCAAATTCACAGGAGAAATGGAAAGCTGATGAATAGGAAAATCCCTACATCATATTTCCAAAGACATTTGGATCAGGGAAAAAACAGCAAATCCTATTTCCAAGCTAACAAATAGCAGCATTGTGTTAACATTCACAGTAAGCTGCCAGTCTCATTGGCTCCTGAAATGCTGCTGCAGCTCCTTGTGCTGCTTTGGCTTTGTACTTCAGAGGAGATTTTTTGATAACAGAATTATTTCACTGAAACGACAGAAAAAAATCAGCATATGGAAAATAGGCTTTTCTAACAATATATGTATAGATGCATTATCAAAGGACTTTTTCCTCTCTATCAAAACAACCAAAGAATTAAACTGAGATTAAGTATGGCAAAAAGTGACCACAAACAGCAAATGCTAAGATGACTGAACAGTTGCAACTGGGAGCTGTTACACTGCTTCCTTGGGGGAAAAAAACCCCATGGAATTCAGATCAGATTTGTAACCATTTCCTGTGAAAATCTGCATTTTTAAATCACAGCTTTAAAGAGGCCAGAAGGGCAAATGTAATGAATCACTTACCTGTGATACTAATGCAAAATCTCTTTAGCTGACATAATCCTGAGCTACTTTAAATGAGTGCCCTCTTGCATTTTTAATATTCTAATAATGCTAGCATTCTAAGAAACTGATTTAAATGCAATTTTTTTCAGTCTGCTTTATCAAGTTATATCCCTGTAAACTTGGCCTGGCTGACATACTCGTGTTATGAACGAGTTAGTTAGAACGGCATAGACCTACTTGCTCTAAGTACAAGGTTTCTCAGACAGTCTGCGGGAAGAACCAAGAAAACTCTACCACATGCAGAACCCAGAGTTAAAAAACGCACCCAGGAAACACACCTCCTGTTACATCAAGGCTACTGCAAAAAGGCATCTTTCATCTTGGTTTTGACAACATTTCTCTCCCCACAGTGAATGCAATTTATCTGACGGATTTCTTTGAAATGAGGAACGAAGTCCTTCTCTGTAATGTTACTGCATATGAAATAAAAATGAAATGGAATCTAAATATACCCAACACTGTTCTGCTCTCCATCCCTCGCATGAATCCAATATCATTCTTGCACCCAAAGAGAAGCATTAAAGGCAACGCTCATCCATTTTTCAGTGTGAAAAGCAACCTTGCAAATGTTAAGAACAAGCGTAAGAACCTTGAAATGACTGTCAATGAGAGTAGTATATTTTTTGCAATTTCATAGCTAGGGGTTTTTTTTAGTATCTTACTCTTATCCCACATACATGCACACCTCTGTTTATCTCTTTATCTTTCTATCTCCATGTAAGATTAGTAAGGGCATGCTTAAGTGCATTAGTGCATGGGTGCATACAAAGACAGTTATGTACCCCTCCTTTATAATCAACTAGTCCATGTGCCATTTCCTGCAATTTCTTCCACTGCACCTCTTACAGCAGCTGTGCAGTGGTGTGTCCCATCATGACCCAATTTCAAAGAGATCGTAAGTCAAATGGAGTTGGGCTTCATATACACATATTTTGCAATCGTTTGTATACTTTGTTTGGTGAGGATTTTTACTGGTATATTCCCTTTGAGCCATAATATCCTAGCCTCTGCAAATGAGCCTAGTCTTGACAAAATCAGTCCTAGACTGTACCTTTCTTGCACTGGCCTCTAAGACAGACGCAGTGGATAAAGGCAACAGTGAGAGATGACACAAAGGCTGTTGGCAGTGAATGGCTCTGCTAGATTTGCAAGATGGATTCTTCTGTCTGGACAACCATTTCTGAGTGCCATTCTTCAAAAGGAGAAAAGCTGAAACAACCACCCTGCTCTCTGATACATGAATCATATACCAGGGAGAGAGGGAGAGTTTTAGAATGTGGGAGAGGTGTCTGAATGCTGTCAAAGGACCAGACTGCAGCAGTATAATTTGCACAGGGGCACACATAAAAGAGGGGTGCAATCATAAGGTGTGTAAATTATGGATTTTGTGGCTTCTGATAAATCTACACCACTGATGTTTCTAGACATTCTGTTTCTTGCTTGCTGCTGTGACTGAAGGGCTTGTGAGGAGCAAAAAGGGAGGTGGAACACCTAACTGCAGCTGGGTTGTGCTGTCACAACCACGTCGTACACGCCAGCTCACCCATATAACTCTATGTAGTATTAACCTGGAGTTACATCTAATGAAAAGAAAGGCTGCACCCTCCATACTTCCCTGTCCTCACAGAAGAACCTCAGGTCTCAGCAAAGAGAGCAAAAAAGGAGTGCGAAAAGAGGGCAATGTGCTTGAGCAAGTCAGCAATGGGAAGAACTGCCATGGAAGAGCTGCCATAATTATCCCTGAATCTAAGGAAGGATAGTGCAGGAGTTGGGTTGCAGTCTCAGCAGTGTGGTGCTCCCCCAGAATGGCTGTCACTGTACTTTTTGGGGGTGGTGGTCCCCCTTCAGAAGAGAGAAGGGTGTTCTGTGTTTTACAAGCTCAAGACAAACGTCTGTGTATTCTCATTTTTACTGCTGCTCATGGTAATGCCATTTTATCTTAATTCCGTCAAGATTATTGTAATGCTGGTGATTGCAATCAAGCTATTTTATAAGTCCAATTTGCAGGAGACCAAATTATTTATTATTTATTTTCAGTTCTAAGTGTATCATTTGTGTTTTCTCTGAGTAATATGATGTGTACAAAATGTCCCTAAAAATGTCAACAAAGTGGAGAGACACAGAAAGAATGACTCTGTCTCGTAAGTACCCGTGGCTTTCAGAATACAAATCATTATTACACAAACACAGGAAAAGCATGGTAGGCTTACACAGAGTATTAGAAATAGATAAAAACTATAATGTATGCCATGAAGTTCTTACAGCTATAAGATTTACTCAAGCAAGTAGTCCTATTGACTTCGAACCCCACACAATCGTAATCTTCCTCTTGATAATTCATCTCTTTACATTGCTCTACACCTCTCAAACTTCTATTTTAGCCTAAACAAGCAACTCTTCTCCACATGCTCTCTAATGTCCCCTCCCTCTCCCTCTGCCACTCCAGATTCCTGAATGATACAATCTTTCTGGATACTCACTATCAGCACCCGGTTTACTAGCAACAGGAACTCAGGCACTGGAGGTAACAGCCCTAAGTAGCTGCTTCTAAAATTCCAGTTAAAATTGTTTATTTGTGAACACAATGGAAGCTTTAAGCTGCTGACTGGCTTTTGTATGTTTCTAATCTATCACCACGGGGCTATTAAGTATATACAACTTCACTCAGTCTACAGAAGTAAAACACAAATTCACGTGAGTGCAATTTAGTGTGACAGTAACATACTGTTTACATCATGATCAAGTACAAAGAGCTGGGCTAATATCCTCAAGGAGAACAGATTGCCTAAATAAGCATCTTTCATAAGAGGGCTCTGAGAGTTATTCCCAATTTTTTCCAGTTGTGACTTTGGAAAATACTTGCACACCCTTCCAAACTAGCAAGGCAAAGCTGACTTTTTTCGTAGCTGCTGGTAAGATGACTGGTCTCGTCTTAAATACAAACTTAGCTGTGACCTTAACCAGAAAATGTAAGTTCCACCATGAAGAATCACAATAGCTCCTTCCATATGGGTTCAACACATGAACATAGGGCAGTTAGAGCTAAACCTGAGCTCCCAGACTATTAACTAATAGCTAATTTTTCAGAGACACTATGCTGGGCTAGAGCAGTCAGGATGCTTCCCTCCCTGACCCAGGGAAATAGTAGGGAGCAGTAGTCAGGATGGCCAAAGACACAGCACTGATGGATCTGCACCAACAGGCAGCACGATGGAGGAAGCAACTCTTCAGAATCCCACACTAGAGATACAAATCCTCAGGGAGTCCAATGTTACAGCAAAGAAGATTCAAATTAGACTTCAGAAAAGCCTTTTTAGTGGTTAAGAGAGTGAAGCCCTGGGATAGATAGGGATATTGTAGAGTTTGTAACATAAAGTCTTGCATGACAACTGTTCTGGACAGGAAGATGATTTGTGGGAGCTTATGAGAACTTTTCCAGTCCTATTTCTGTGCTGCTTCTCTCAAGTCTATTGTCCCACCTCTAGAAAGATGGAAATGAGTTTTTTATTCCATACTTTTTTTATTGTATGCATTCTATGGTGCTAATGAGAAGAGTAAGAACAGGACGCCACGTTTATAGGCTTTCACTTATGAGCATCTTCTCCTCCCTCCCAGCACATATGAGAGCTTCTGTCTTGAATTTGTATGGTGCTCTCCAGCTTCCTGCCAGATAAACAACTATGTGTGCTGCTGCCTTCCTGCAGTACCAGAAAGAAGATCGGAAGGCTCCGCATTTTCAAAGACAACCTCTTCTTTCTAGTGTATTCTCTTGGTCTCCAGAATGGGAGTCCAGTGATATAACGATCCCCCTGATTTATGTGTGTGCTGAGCATGCTTTTTCTTTAGCAGTGTACAAGAAAGTTTATCATCAGAACACTATCTCATGATACCCTTGATAACCCAGCTTCTACATAACCTAACCCTTAGTAACCTCACCTATTTTCTTCTTCAGTCTATTGTAAAGCCCCATCTCCTCTTTTCGGTTTACAAGTAAACTTTTTTCCCTCAGATTTCGTCAATTTTTAATAAGTGCAGAATTTGGCTTTACACAGAAACTCTGCTGTACCCTTAGCCTTCGTATGTTCCCAGCTCTGCATTTTGCATTGCTTCTCCACCTGCATTAAGCAAATGAAACAGTAAGGAACCAGTCACTATTCCTATTCATCCTTTTATGTCCTTTACATTACACCTTACATTTTTACAAGCAACCAGTTGTTGAACTCATTCTTTTACATCCACTGATTTCTGAACTGCAACGGGCGCTATAAAGCAGTGGGACTCACACCACAGTCTGCACAGAGCTACCTGGTCATGCAATGCTCTTCTCCTCTCTAACTGCTCAAGTATGTTAGAATTAATTAAAAATCAGAGTCAGTATTTTTCTAATGTTTCTAAGTTTCATGTAAACTGTGATCAGGAACCGCATGACTGAGCAAGGCAGAAATATCATTCCTGTTGATATGTGCTTTGTACGATGAGAAACTGCATGATAGCATTTTGAGGGCTTGACCCTAACATAACATTTTCTTATCTTTTTTATTATTCAGAAGATGATGTTCCAATGTCTGGAAAAATGCTATGTGCTGTCTCAGACATAAAGGAGTCGAGCAAATAAACCACACTGGAAAAAACTCCCTCTGTGATTTGCTGAAGTAGCAATTTATGTGAATAGGAAATCTGCTGCTCATTTAATTTTGAAGACAGTCACAGCCGAAAAATTCTATTATAAAGGCTGTATCATACAAATGTGGATTAGGAATTTCCCTAAATTCTATTTACAGAAGAAAGTGCTGGACAAAGATGCAGAGGATCTCTTCCCTGTCTATGGCAACATCTATTTCTTACGTGAAAAGTGACTTCAAGCCATTTAATCTTTCTATCATCATTTCACCATCTATGAAGGGATATAATAAAATTCATTTTCCTTTATAAAGTGTTTTGAACTCTATGGATGAGAAAGGCTTATGAAAAAAAAGGTCACATTTTTATCACTATTGTTTCTATTAACCTAACACAAGCAAGAATATTTGTCAAACTATGGGTTTAATAAGATTTACTTATCAACAGTCAGCAGTGATGACAGCAGAAAAGCCCCATATACTACTTTCTAAAGCTGGTCATACTGACAAAAACAAGGCTTGCTTAATACAGAAATATTCCTGATAAATTCTAGAACTTCCCTACAGAGCAAAAACTTTGTATAATCCCATAATAACAAATCGAACCCAGGATGGACGCAAATTAGTTTAAAAGTTGATACGATGCTGGGGTCACCCATCACAAGCATGAAAACACATCCAACACATTTTCCCCGCAGGAGCTCAGTGAGCACAGATGGCAACAACTACTTCCAGTGCTTTTAGTACATGGAAAAAGAAACACCTCCATTTGGATAAATCCCATCAGCAGCCCAGCTGTTCAAGAAAACACTATCGGGAGCCCCCTTTGAAAAACAGGCAGCCAAACTCATGTCAACAGAAGCAATGGGGTAGGATAGTCAGAAGCTAAGTGTGGACATGAAAAACTGCTGCTATAAACCGCTCCACCGTGAAACCTAGTAGATGTACATACAGTCTGTAATTGGTTTCATAACACTTTCCTTGTGCCATGTCAAAGTAGCTGAGAAGACGTGAAACTAAGTGAGGAGATGTTGGTGTCACAGTTAAATTGCTGAATTTGGTGAGACGTGTGTACCTTCAGTCCCCTTAATACGTTAGCAAAGCAAATTTTTACACTTATGGAATCAAATTGTACACACTACATCGCTTACATCCCTCCAGCTCATTTTCTGGCTAAGTTTTGTTGGCCACTAAGTGCAGCCCAGTTTTTCATTCACATCTGCACTGACATATAGCAAGTATGAATTCAGTTGCACTTTGTTGTTCTTTTCAGGCCTAAAACCTCACTGAAACACAAACACAAGTGCAAGGTTTTCTACTTCAATAATGTGTATTTTGTTTTAAAAATAATCTCAGAGGTAGACAATATTTGGAAAAGAACTGAAAAACATGAAGGAAAATGTAGAAAAAAATCCTAAAGAATCTGTAAAAGTCAAGAGAGAGAAGATCTTCCTAATTCTGGTAAGGATATTTAATTATTAATCCACACAAAAACAGCAACAAAAATCACAAATGTTAGAGGACCTTCTGCTCTGGGGAACTTCGTTAAAATCCCTATTTCTCACTCCTTACAAATGTTACAACTTTTTCTCTGGGAGGTTCTCAAACTACTTCATAACATGTCCATGGAATACATTGCTTGTCTACTTTACAGATGAGGAAATCAAGCAAAGCATAATTAATTCATCCTTCTAAAGTTGTAATCATCCCTAATACAGAGATCAAAGATACTCTGGGAGTAAGGGAGCAAAATTACTCTGGGTAATTCTGGGAGTAAGGGAGCAAAGCAGAGAAGTTAACTTCAGTCTCTGAATCCCATGGCAAATCAGGGATAAGCCTCCCACTTGCAAGGTACTAATTTGAGGTTAATCTATCAAAGATGCCCAGCTCTCACAACGCTGTAGGCAGTGGATGTGCCACTAAGATAAATGAGCTGACACCTTGTGATGTTGCTGGCCTTGCCACTTGTAATCAGAATGGCTACAAAATGGTGCTTAACTGCTAAGATAAGCCTGCAGAGAGAGGAACGGATAGAGAATAAGATCGTGTCACAGTGGGAAAAATCTGTTCCTTCCAAAATATTGAGCTTCTCCAAGGAGCTGGAGGTTAAAAGCAGTCCTGCAAAATAACTGATGATTTCATCACATGTACAGAGAACTCAAGGCTGAAATGTCTATTTGGCTTGACAAGTAAAGCAGACGCACTGAGAGGGAGTGAGTAAAATACATTAACTAAAGATTTAGTGAGAAGGTATAAGAAAACGTTCTGATTTTTCAGAAAACCTTCTTCATATCTCGTAAGTGCATGCAAGGCAGTTACAGGGAATCTTTGTCTGGCTTCTCTCATCAAAAACAACTGCAGGCTGACAAAAAGTAAACCTTTCGGTGAGCACACACAAAAAATTGTACTACCCCAAGGAAACAAGTCCACCATCCTCAGAAACCTGATGGATATGTTTTTGGTAGCCACTATAGCCAAACGCAAGAGTTAGATACTACAACCAAGGCATAACAAGGACTTAAACCAAATGCAATAAAATCACAGAGCAATAAAAATTCAGCTTTGGTCTGTTTTTTTTTAACCCACCACTGTTCCGCAGGGTATCACTAACACTGAATGTAATGTTTGAAGGCTTCGTAACATGCCAGATTTCTTTACTGCCATACATGACATACAGTAATTCCCATCTTAAAAGCACCCACAGACATGCAGACATGTTGTCTGCAGGACATGCAACCAGGGAATCCCAGCAAATGGACTGCAATGCCAAAAGAAAGCAGTAAGATGGGATGGGAACAATTGGCCAGGCAGCAGCCTTGCAGGAGCAAGCCCTGCAGGAACCAGCCTGGGAGCTACAGGGAATCAGAAGCTGAAGAGAAACCAGCAGCATCGTATAATGACAGGAAATGTACCCGGGATGTTTGAACAGGAGCAGAGCTCTAAGGCATGGACTAGAGGATATAAGGCTATCCTTCAGCTCTGTTCTGCACTGGTGAGGCTGCTGGGCAGTGTATTCCATAAGGACATGGCTCCATGGGAGCAAGCTCATGGTCTGAATGACCAGAAATCTAGAAAGTATGATGTAGACTTAGGAAAAGTTTGGAGGAACTGGAACCATCCCATCTTTAGAGGAACTGGAGTCAGCATTTCTACGGTAGAAGACCAAAGAGATGGAACAGAACACCAAAGAGAACCAGAAAACAGCAGCTCTGCTGGACATCTGTTGTGAACAAGATGCAAAATAGCAGGTTTATACAGCAGCAAGGATGTTTCAAGTTAGACCTTGAGAAAAACTTTCTCATGTATAGGTTGATGAAGCACTGGCGGAGGGTGTTTAAAGATGTGGAAACTTTTAAAGGTGATTAAACAGCTGTCTTGCAAGAAGACCACAATTACACGTGACCCTGCTTGAGGCCAGGAAGCAAGATGAGGTGACAGTCCATAGCCCCCTCCAAGCCTACAGAGATGTGTTGCAGCCCTGAGCCTCTCCACAGAAACATGCAGAAGAACAGAGCTCACCCAACTGACTTAGGACAAAAAAGCACACCTGGGAGATGTCTGGGTACAATGACAAAATCCTGAGGCCACATAAGGAACTTCAAATCCAGAAGCTTACTGAAGTATTTTTCTTCTTTTCCTTTTAGATTTCTCCAGTCCCCCACAACTTCAATACAATTCCAGGAATTTGAAATACATGTAAAAATATATTCTTAGAGCTATTATCTCCAAACTACATGTTTAACAGTAAACCCTGCACAGTGCCTTAAAACTCCAAAATAACTCGTCATCAGCTCCATTGAGTCTGTATTTCATTTTCTCTCTTACGAGCCTTCCCACCCTGCTCCTGCTTTCTTAGTTTCTTTCTTTTTTTTGTTCCTCACTGAAAGAAAAGCACTGCACTGGTTCATGTCCAAAGGGCAAAGAAGCTGATGAAGGGCCTGGAGCACAAGTCTGATGAGGAATGGCTAAGGGAACTGGGGTTGTTTAGTCTGGAGAAAAGGAGACTCTGGAGAGACCTTATCACTCTCTACCTACATGAAAGGAGGATGGAGCCAGACAGTGGCTGGTCTCTTCTCCCAAGAAACAAGTGATAAGACAAGAGGAAATGGCCTCAAGCTGTGCCAGGGGAGGTTTAGACTGGATATTAGGAAAAAATTCTTCATCAAAAGGGTTGTCAATCATAGGAACAGGCTTCCCAGAGCAGTGGTGTGGTCAGCATCCCTGGAGGTACTTAAAAGACTTGGCAGTTGTGGCACTCAGGGACATGGCTTAGTGGTGGACTTGGCAGTGCTGGGTTAACGGTTGGACTCAATGACCTTAAAGGACTTTTCCAGCCTAACAATTCTATAATTCTCTAAACAAAGATGCTTAGATGAAAGCCACAAGCTGAAGTATGAGAGATTTACTTTATCCTCGGTATCAGCGGAGTTAAATACACCAGGGAGGAATGAGGTATATTGATAGCTGAAAGGTTTGTTCATTTGAGTTCACTTCTACAGCAAATTTTCTGCTAGATTCACTTTTGAAAAAGTCAGAATGTAATAAACAGAGTTACTCTCTGTAGGGTTATTGACAAGAAAAAAAAGAGTTATAAGTAGTATTGATTTGGGGTGAAATGGTAGAACGTGACAATCAATAGAGCTTAGTCATATATAAAACAGGAGTCACACAAGTCATGACAGGATTATTACAGGAGCCAAATCCTGGTATCAGCTAAGGAAGGGAGGAAGCCATAAACAGGATCCAAAGCATAAGCTGTGGATTGGTTTATATAAAAAAATAACCCTAAACTATTCATTTTCATTTTTTAATATGTGAGATAGTTTTTATTTCAGCATTTTGACACTGCTGTTTTTCTAAAGCTTCTGAAACAAATTCTTTCCACTTCCATAGTATTTTCATTAAATGTCATCAAAGCTCTTTTCAAATCTCAGAGAGAAGTATGATTATCCTTATTTAACAGATAATGAGAAGATAGAGAAAGAGATTGGGGCTACCTTTTCCAAAGCAGTCAGTAATGCCTGGATCTGTTTGGATACACAAATCCATAAAATGAGAGCCCTACAGAAACCAAATTTGCAAAGGTCCTGGGAAGCCACAACTTTGTTCGATGTCAATGACTGCTACAAGTTCTCAGACTCTGGGTCACGGGCTGGGGATCAAGAAGCTGAGCCTTCACAGCAAGCTGCATAAGCACAGTAAGCTTGCTCACAGATACAACAGAGCCTAAAATAGGAGGGTTCCTAATTTACAGTCCTCTGTTCTAATTACAAAGCTCGTTATTTTTACCACTTGAATGACTCAGGGTGAAAAAAACCACCCCAATGACCGTATATTTTGCTGCATGAAAGATCTGTGCATTTACTGGTATTTATATAGTGCCTAACTTCCGAGCACAACCACACTGGAAAATAATAGCAATAATAACTTCAGAAGAGTAGTGAATATTTTTCCCTGGTTATTTTACCCCTGCACGATCATTCAGTGTATTGCCTTTTCTGGACCAAAAAAATTGAAATAAGAATTCTTCAAAGATCCTAAAATGCCTTACAAATGCAATTGGACACAGAATTAGTTATGCTACCAAGGTGAAAGGCAGCAGTGTTGATAATGATCAACATCACACAAGAATTTATTGCAGGCTGTGATGAAAACCACTACGTTCAAGGGAAACATAAACCACATTTTGAAGAACCTCTTGCACTAATCAGCTAAATAAACGCCGACAATCAAACTGTGGGATATACACAGCCTCAGGGAGGAGGGGGCCTTGGAACAGTCTCATTTTTATGAATGGAGCCATAAGAAGGAGGTTAGAGAAGGACAGGAGCTCACACAACTCCAGTTGCGAGGAAGGCACAGGACAGGCAGAATGGCATCACCACACTGAAACGCAAGCTGGCCAGGAAACCAAGGGTAACGCAGTTGGAGGAGAAAGAAAAGCCATTGATTTCTAAAGAGAAATTTGTAGATACTGCAACAGTTTAAAAGCTTGTTTAGCTGGAATCACATTTGCCATCACAGGATTTCTATTGGAAAATGGCATTATTGTCTCCAGATGGGAAATTAGGACTGAATCACATCAGGAGGAGGATGGACAAGACGACCTTTTGAGGTCCTCTTCAGATGCATTTCTGTTAGTCTATGTTTCAGTGACAGAAAACACATCTGGATCAGAGCTGCTTGGGCTTAGGCATTCAAGTTAGAAATTTTTGGCATAAGTCTTTGGCATGAGAAGAAGCCCAGGCAATTTTTATATTGGACTCAGTCTGCCATTAGTGATGCGATTCAATCATAAAATGGCTTATTCCCCCAACACAGATACATAATATCATACCAGAGTAGAAATGTGGAGCTGCTCTCATTATCACAGCTAAGTTCATTTTACAGCAAAGCAGTTTACTTTAAGACTTTTCCAGCAACCCAAGTCTAATTATGGAATCAATTTAAAGCAATTTTGTAATTAAAAGTACCTGCTGAAAATATCTCACAGGCTCAATAATTTAAAAAGATAGCGTTAAAAAAATGTAATTAAAACAAAAAGGCCAAATGAGGTTGGGTCGCACCTCCACGAGGAGAGTGCTGAAGGACGTTGCATTTTCAGACCCAAATCACTCGCTTCCTTCCCAAATCTCTGCTCTCCCTAGCTGCGTGGGGATACGAGTCAGCTGAGAGATGGCCGTGCGGACCGCGGTGGGGGAAAGCTTCTTTTTTGGCCCTTTTCTCTTTAAATTCAAAGAAAATAGGCTGTTTCAAAATCATGCTGTACTTCCATATAGCGCTGCTCTTTAGCAGGGACAGGGGTGAGGCTCCCTCTTCCCAGGGGTCCCTACGAGGGATGGGGGGATCAGGACGGAGCAGCGCTTCACTCCCTGCGGAAGGCACCGCGCTGGGGGAGGAAGTTTCCCGGCTCCCCCCCTCCCCGGGGCTGTGGAGGTAGAGGAAGGGGAATGGCTCGTCTTGGGGCTCGGGGCCGCTCACTCACCGCCCGCCGCCGGCCCCGGGCCGATGCTCAGCGCCAGCTGCATCCAGAGCGCCGCGGCCAGCGCCCGCCGCCGCGTCGCCGGGAGGGCACCGCCGCCGCTCGCCTGCTTCCCATGACACATCTTCTGCCCGCCAAAGGCATCCGGTTAGCCGCCGCCTGCAACGAGAGAGCCGCTCCGCCTCGCCGGTGCCCGGGGCTCCGCCGGTCGACCCCGGACCGCCTTCCCCCCGCCTGGCCCCGCCGCCGCTACCTGCCTGGTCCCCCCTCCCCAGCCAGAGCCGGCGGGCACCTCCGCGGCTGCCGCTGCCGCTGCCTCCGCCGCTGCGGCTCGGGGCCGGGCGCGCACACACACACACACCGGCACACGCAGCGCGGCTGAGCCCTACCTGCGGGGGGGGGCAGCGCGGAGCCGCAGCGCGCACCTGCCCCGGCCGCTGGTCCTTGTCCGCGGGGAGCCTTGCGCTGCGGGACCGCCGGCGCCCAGCGGCAGCGCGGGCAGCCCCGCCGCCGCGCACACGCATGGCAGCCGCGGGCAGGGCTGCGGCGCCCCTCCGCGCATGGAACGGCACGGCAAGGAATGGGTGTCCCGCCGGGTGGGAAGCGGGGCGGGGGTAAGGCTCTCACTGCCCCGTTCCACGGGAACCCGAACACTTCCAAGGGCTGAGAAACGTGAAGTTCGTGCTCAAGCCCCTGGTAGTTTCTGGTTGTTTTCGTTTCAAAAAGGGGGTTCGTGGGGGAAAGCTCTGAGGGAGCATCTTTAAGACGCCCCTATGCTTCATCATGTGTTAGGTATGAGGTAAGGTTTTTCCCTGCAGATGCCGGTGCCGCATCAGTCACAGTTTGTGGAATGAGAAGGTGTACTCACCCATCAGCTGCCAGTGGGGAAAGGCTGTATGCCCAGGCCTGCCAGCTGAAGCACTTTGCTGTTAGGAAGCAGCACCCAGCTGGATTTAGACAATCTGTGAAATTCACTGCCACAAATCACTGGAAACACTGTGGCACAGCTGTGGTATAGCTCTGTATTTCCTGGTGCCATTCACAGTGCACCAAGTTAGGGGTATCACCCCTTCACCCACTGCACAGTGCAGGCCCAGCAGTAGCAGAGGGTGTCTTCTAGCTGAGGATGCTGCAGAGATGACGTTTGTGAAGCAGATTAAGGTGTGCAGCAGACTCCTGGATATAGCGGGGGGAAGAATACGGGGGCAAGACAAGACCTGTTTGTGACAAAACATATCAGGGCTGCATGCAAACCCGTATCCAAACATACATGGGCTCCTACTAAGAGCATGTGGAAATAGCACATCCTGGTGCTTTGAAGTTAACAGCTGATATTGGTAAAGGTATATGTACAGCTGGAGCTGTACAAGTCTCAGCTACCTGATGAGCTAAAACTCTGAAGGCTATTCAAGAAGGATTTTACCTCAAATCAGCGCATCATGTATCAGTTCAAAGAGCAATATAAGAAGCGTAGTTCTTCATCTCTTTACTCTCCCTTGGAGAAAATGGGCATCTCACAGTGAAACACAGGTTTTCCATTAAAAAGGAGAAGTATTTGGCCAGTTTTCAGCTAAGAGAGTGCTTTATCTCTGAGATATCTCTTCTGTTCCTTTTATACAGGAAAATTTGGAAACTACAGAGCATTTCCACCCAAGCATCGTTTCCTGATCAGGTTAGCTTTCACCTCCACAGCCAGCACAGAGAGGGAGTTCAGGTTAGTAAGAGCTCTCTTAAACTGAGCAAACACAACACAAGCACAATTATATGATACAGATGATTTTTCAGAGGCAATAAGATGTTGACTACTACAAGTGTCAGGACAGAGCAATAATGCAGCAATTCCTATTGTCTGTAACAAGAGAATCTTTATTTTTACATTACTGGTTTGATAGCTTTAATTTTTGTAATCAAAATAGCAAAAGATAATGTCCTCAGTGAGCTAGTGCCGTTTCTGTTTTGCACCAATTCAGATGCAAAGAGCTGGATTAAAAATCTGCCTTCAACCTGCATGGAGGGATTACCTCTCCTTCCAAGGAGGAAGAGATGAGTGAGCTATCAGTGTTGATAGCTGCTATTTAGCCCTTGGTTTTGCCATTTCTTCTTACCCCCATGTGTTTGTGGCCATGCTTCTGACACCATTCAGCCTAAGGAAGGACCACCAAGCGAGCAGGAATAACGCTGCTTCAGACAGCACCAGGAAATCAACATTCGCTGGTGCTGGAGGAGTTTGGCAGGCATCCCTGTCAGCCCAGGAAAGACCAAAGTGAGTGAGGAGCAGCAAGAGGTGAAGCCTGAGGCAAGCCTGACCGCAGAGAGGCAGAGTGGAAGGAGGTGCTCTGCTTCCACTTGGACTTCATTTCTGGATGAGGTAGATTGCCTGAAGGGCTACAACAGCTCAGTGACCAAAACTGACATCTGTAATCAATTTTACTGCATCCTTCTGAGCTGAAGTGGGGCCAGAGCTGTGATCAATGGGCTGGACTTAAAGCTCTGAGCTGCTATTACACAGCACAGACTGTAAAATATAGTAGGATTTGTCCCCTGACGATCCCCCCAGTGTTCCACAGTCACAGATTTTGCCTCAAACCTGTAGGGACTCACCCTGAATTGCCTCCCCTGGGAATAACCCCTCACCATCACTGGCACAGAAGGGCCTGGAAACAAGTCAGCCAAATGACCTGGTATCTTTTTTCCTCTGTAAGTCTTCACAGAGCTGCGTCCATCTCCATGCACTGCCATTGCAGCTCTCCTTAGCAGCCACCCCCCAGGACAAAGATGGAAAGCACCAGCACTTATCTGTGCCCATCCAAAATGTTGAGTACTGTGTCTTTATGCTATTAAGTGCTTGGCTTGTTTAGGGGTTTTTATCCCATTGAGGTATTCCTTCTCCATATTTTACCTGCTCAAAAACAAGGTCAGAAGGAATTGTCCTAGAGATGTTGGGTAAGTAAGTCTAGTCCTTTAGCTAGATTCCAGCAAGGGTGAAAAGGATGGAGTTGTGAT
Source organism: Psittacula echo (assembly GCF_963264785.1). Lineage (NCBI taxonomy): Eukaryota > Metazoa > Chordata > Aves > Psittaciformes > Psittacidae > Psittacula > Psittacula echo. The sequence continues at coordinate 12,441,472 of NC_137738.1, read as the reverse complement.
TGTAACTGAGGGTAATAAGAGAATTTATCTGTGGCAGTAAAAAAGACACCAGTGCAGGTTAGCGGCAGCCGAATGGGTATAGGGTGGTCAGTCCATGGGGAAAAGAAGAGCTTAAGGCAGAAGTCTGCAATCAATTATTTTAAAATATAAAATGGCAATCACTAGCATTGAGATTTGTCTGGCAGAACATCATTCCAGGCTGTAAGTACATATTGCAATACATCCTCCAGGCCTCCTGGACACAAACCAGCTTCCTTTTTCATTGGCCACAAGGAAGAACTATTGCTTTCCAGCCCACAGGTATCATATTGTTACACACAATTCTGCATGTAAAGTAAAGAAAAATGATTCAAGCATCATCCAACAAAATGCTAAAGGGAGTTCTGAATGCCTTGTAAGGCACAGAACTGTTAAGGGCTAAGATTTAACAATGACCTTGTTGTGTCCTTATGGCAGGTAATAGCCTAAGATATGTGGCATCTCTTGTAATATTAACAGGCTCAAAGTTTCAAGTAGTTTCAAATAAACACGTGACTACTGATTTTACCCATTTGTTAAACCCCATTATACATCAGATAAGACATTTGTCCAGTTTCTTCCTACTTGGGGTATGCTGTATCTCTGTTTTAACTTAGAAATACTAATGAGCTGAGATTTCACAAAACTAAGGCATGTAAGGCACAATGGGTGACCTGGGGAGGCGTACATTATTAAACCGTGTGAGAATACACAGATTCAAGGAAAGGTTTTATCTTCTTAGGTGTTAATACGCGTGTCTTAAAGTTAATATTCAGGAGTAAATGAGTTCCTGAATATTTTCTAATCTATTCCCAAGTGTGCTCTGGTCTCTACCTGGAGACTCTCCTCTCCTCTGTGACTCTCCAAAAGGCTACGCCCTCCCACATCTCTAGGTAGATTTGTGTTGGGGATCTTGTTTTCTTCACATCATTTCATCCCTGTCTAAAAAGGCCAGCTTTCTCACCTACATGTGTCTGAAGAAGGTGATAGCAGTCCACTCAGCAATTGCAGGAAAGCAATTATTCTAAACAGAATACTTTACGGTGCCTGGTAAGTGTGCTTTCAAGAACATGTATGCAATTAGGAGGATAATTATTTTGATAAATTCTGAACCACTAAAAATTATGATGGCTCAAGAAAAGCAGCCCTAAAATTGTTGAGCCCTGGTTCTGCAGATGCTAAGTGCTGAACTTTCAACTTCTGCCGGATTCAAATGAGAGCTGAAGGCATTCAGTTTCTCGCAAAGTCAGGATTTAAGAAGAGGCTTTCCCTTCCCTAAATATAATCACTCCTTCTGAGTGGGAAGGGGATGGGGGGCACCCTGAAGAAAATGACAGGAACATGAACGGATAATTCTTTTCCTTCACTCAGCCATTAGCGCTGACAGCCATAAAATCACATCTGGGACCAATACACAAACACTACTAACCAGCCAACAGTGCGGATTTAGCAATTAGCGCTAATTACATTTCATTAGAAAAAAAACTGGCAGCATAGGGAAGGTGGAGCTTGAACTACTTTTTTGTTTCCTACTGGCCTACATAGCTAATGAGGAGTTTCAGTGAACAGAAAGGCATACTTCGTTTTTATTTACAGCAACATTGTTTAGAGGAGATTACAGAATACAGGCTATCTGGCTAATGGGAGAACTGGACTACACGTACTGGGAGGTCCTTTCTTCAGCTGAACACATGGAGGTTTTTGCACTTTTCTGATTTTAGCCAAATTGTACTTGCCACTACTTCTGTGACTACATTACTACAAGACAGTAATTTCCAGCAGAAGAATGTGAAGTGAAACTATTACAGGACCTGAAACAATACAAATAGGTTATGAGTGCTTCTGTTTTCATCCCCCTGTGCAAAAAGAGGCTAGCAAATACAAAATGCAAATGCAGTGTTTGATTTGCAGCAACATTCTGAGTGTGAGTGGTATTCATCACCCTTCACTGTAAACTCATGATTAATTTTTCTATGCCCACAGCACACTTGACACAATTAATTTTATGATGATACCTGAAGTTCTGCATGAAAGGACACAGTGTCTCACCTCCAGCTCATTCATTACTCACTGAAGGCTGGTCTGCGTAAAGGAAGGTGCTCAGCCCCATCCATTTTCCAACTGGGAACATTCCCAAATCATACCTTCCAGCCCGTTTCAACAGCCTGGGAGAGGCAGCCAAAAGCAAAATGAGGAGGCACACATCTGACTGCCACTGCACCTTTGGGGTGGGCTTCACAGCCCGTTGCATAGGGAATCTCACAGGGACAGCAAGACTCAAACTCCTTCCTACCACTGCCTGAACTTACGCCTACAAGCACATCTCTTGAACTCAGCTTCCCCAAAAGGAAGGGTACCTGCAGTCAAATCACAACCTCCAGACCCCAGCTCAACTGCAGTTTAACTCAAAGACCCTTCACTATTTCTTAGCAAAAACTCCCATGGGTTTGGGGGTTCATTTCAGGGAGTGGGCTCAACCTTGGAGCAGGGATCTTGTGCTTGCCTAGGGAGTGGTGTACCTCCATGTGCTGGATTGACAGGAGCATGAAAGCTGGCATGGCGCTTCCAGTCAGGAGGGTATCTTTCAAACCTGAAGGGATGTGCCTTCCCTTGTGCAAACTGACTAGCTGAGCTTTCCACTCAGGTACAGAATAAATCTGCTTCCACGGCCCTTGGATTCAGACCCTTGCATCTCAAGTCTCTGCAGGGTTTGTGTGGACACAGTGTGTTTGCCTAGAAGCATTTAATTAACCATGTAGAGAAGTAAAAAAATCTGCACTACCTTTTTCCTTGCATAAAGAGCAGCTTTATATATTCCTTCAGGACACAAGGAAAGGAGAAGGAATTGGAGTAGAGTCCCCATGAGAAAGGAGAACGAAATAGCTGAAGGAAATGCGTTCATGCATATTCTTTGAAAGGCTATGGCATGAATAGAGCTGCTGTTTGAGAATCTTTCCAGTGCAAATACCCGTACCTTTAGAATCCTGAAAGCAGAGTAACGGAAAAGGTAAAATGTCACAGTCTTACAGACCTAAGTTGTTGAGATTTTTTTATTAAAAAATATATAATAATATATTAAATATATAATAATATAAATTAATAAAAGATAATAAAATATAAATATAAATAAAAAATAAAATAAAAATGTAATAAAATATAATAATATATAATATTTATAATGCCATGCAAAACCTTGACTTCATAACACATGGTCAAATTTGGGAAGAACTGATTTACATGCATCTTATATATTCCATATCTACACATTTTTATGTTTCTTGATAAATACAGCAATTTGTGTTAACTTCATTTCATAGCAAAGCCATGCAAAAGGATAGTTACGTCATTGTTACACTAGAATGTTTGTAACTTGCTTTGTTCTGATGCACATACTAAAAACCACAGTATCAGGCTGCAAAACTAATAAAAATGTGTAATGTAAAGCAACAACCATATAGTGCAAATTAGTGCAACCAGAAGAAAGGGATCAGAAAGAAAAATTTAGTAGACAGTAGCTGGCATTAGCAGCCTTTGAAGAAGCAGAGGTTTGGATCTGAGCTTTTCTCATCTATAATTTCCACGTTTATTTCTTACTTTCTTTTTCATGGAGCCACAAAAATAACTCGATTCAGCTATAGCCACCTTACCACTGAGTTATGTCAGTTGTACCGGCTGTTCATTTGGTTCTCAGTACAGGCAACAGTTCAGGTTTGTTCATGTTTCTCCTTGCATGTGACCCTTTTTTTCCTTCTCGGTGCTGCATTTCTGCAGTTGAGTATCTGTCGGCTCTTATCAGGTGTGATGATAACAAATCTAAAGCTGTCTAGAAAAACCATGATCACCACTACTTCATGCTGTTACCACCCTGAAATTCACAGCAGCAACAGAAGTAGCTTGAATTGAAGAGAAGGCCAAACTAGATTAGGTTAGGTAAGCTATTCTCCTTTTGTCAAAACAAAAACCCCAAACAGCCAAAAAAACTCCCTCCCCTCTGTAGTCCATGCAGGGGAAACTGTGTGTTGAGAGCCACTGGGCAAATAAAGAGGATTGGGGAAGCGAGGAGAGGAATGAGAAGAAAAGGGCATGGTTGGAACTGGAGTGAGTTCCCCTGTGACAATCTGGCAGCAAAAACATGAGAGAGAAAGCCCTCTATAGCGTGGAGAAGGAGAGGGCAGCATTCTGCTAACACTTTGCATGTGGCATCAGCATGGACTGGAAAAGCCTCTGAAATTATGTACCTTCTTCTCTTCTTCATGTTCCTGCCTTCTCCACACAAGGGCTACAGCACCCTCCAGGGACAACTGCTCCTCAGAGCAAGGGCTGAAACCCTACTTGGCTACACAGAGGAAGGAGGTCTTGTCTTTTTCCTGAGTAAGCTGGCTTTCAGGTTTTTGGATGCCCATGGGAGTCGTATAGTTTTTCATGCTTCCTAACGAAAAATTAATCCATCTAGGTCTAGTCTTCCTCAACAGGTTAATTTGCCATAAAATTAATGACTCCGTTTTATTAAGTCTAGTGCCATTTAAAAGCTTTGCCCTTCTTTGTAATTAGGTGTTAAGGCTATATTATTTGTATGTGATTGTTTTCTTTACAGTGTAGAACACAAACTGACACATAAACTAATTTTTCTGGTAGAGGAATGTCAACACATTTGTGGTGCATAAAGCATCAGGTATTATATACAGGGATGGGACCGTGTATGGTAATGATGATGGCACAAGCTTTGGATGACACGCTTTCAAAATGTAATACTAATTAGATCTGATTAGACCTTCTATGTGTCCCTGATCATTCCATTTCTCTTGTTTCCTCCAGTATATTCCGAATACTGAAGCATGTTAGTGTTTGGTTAAATGTAAGTTTCTGGAAAGGTATCCAGCTGTCTTATGGCAGTTTGTTCAACTAGTTATTTCCCATGGGAAAGATCCTCAGCTATCCAGCTTGAATCTGTCAATTTCAGCTCCCAAACAATGATTTCTCAGAGCCTTTTTCAGCTGGACTTCAGAGTCCCTTCATAACTGCAGTTTTCCCCCCTCAAATAAATCAATAGCACATCAATAGCTGCCTGAGCTGGTGGTCCATGAGATCAGGACCTGCTCAAGGCACTGCACCCACTGTGCAGGGGTGAAGAAGTTTGCCCTGGGGTGAAAAAGGCTTTGCTCCTCCTGGGAGAAAGGGCAGGGAGAAACGGACAGTCCTCCTTTGGGAGGTGTTTCCTTCTCTGGAGCAACAAACTTCAGGCTTGCTTTCACTGCTGAGGACCCCACTGTCCTGCAGAGCGGTAGGTCCCTACAAAGCTCCTAATGAAAAACCCAAACTGCCTTGTGTGCAGCCAGAAGGAACTGAAAGAATTCGTTGTCATGTGGCTTTGTCCCCTCTCCATTCCCCCCACTTCACAAATTCTCATCTATAATTTATTGCTATATGTTACCCTTTTCCTCATGGATTGTACATTAGGGCTTATTCCTAATTGCTGCTTTCATTTTTTTCACGGAGTCTGGGTGGCCTTTCAGGCAACACTGTCATCTTTCTTGGCACTGGAATCACAGCTTTTTGGCTATTTAATGAGCTCTTCTTGAAAGAGCTTGCAGTTCTCCATCACATTTGCTCCTTCTGGTTATTTTTTTTTCTCACTATCAGTCTCACCTTTTTCTTCATCTTTGGGAAACTCATCCTGCTGAAACATACAAAAATGTGTCACAATCTGTTCTCATTTATTCCCAGTTTGAATAGCAGCAAGCAGTGAATAATGTTTCCTGGTTGACCACTTAGCTTTACCTGTCACAGAAAAGTCCAGAGTTGATTTGGTGTAGGGTGGGTGTTCTAGGTGTGACACTTGTAACTTTCAGAAATAATACCTTCAAAATAGTCTTTGAGGTTATTGTAGTTCTTTCCATACACAAAAAAGCTCGTGAAGAAAACAGGAATTGTATATGTGAACTTTTATGGCAACCGATTTGAATCCAGGAATTATTGCTCAGTCCATCATGGTCATGTCAGAAATTATTTTGCTAACATTTGAGACTGTTTGGGTAGCAGCTTGTATTTCAGCTGATGATTTATTTATGAATCTGAAGAAAAAGGTTATTTATGACTGCAAATATGGGATAAATTGTAAAATTTTACCTAACCCCAAAATTGAATCACAAAACTTCAGCCTCTGTTTTATTCACAAGTTTCCTTCCTAATATATTATTTAGCAAACATAACATTATCTCATTAGATGTGGTCTTTGCCCCAAAGAGTTTGCAGTCTCATTCAGGCACAAAAGATTTTTTTAGCAGAGGAAAGCATAATGAAGTAATTAGTTCTGAAATAAACAGACATCATTTCAGATTAGAGAGGATGCGCTTTAATTAAGGCATCATCCAGTAATCTTCCTGTGCAAGGCACACATCCTGCACCAGCAATGGCAAAAGATGTCGTGCAAAGGATTTCACTGAAAGCAGAAACCGGTCATCTTAGATTATGACCGTGAAAGAATTTTACCTATGCTTAGGTCATAGGTCCATCAACAAAGCACAAAAGGATAATAAAAAGCCATACCTTATGTTTAATCCTTCTTCCAGTATACACATCTCCCTTCCCTGCAGTTTGATTTTGCTGGAAACTGAAACCATTAAGGTGCACAGTCCTCAGGCAGCATGAGAATTATTCCTCCACAGTTCAGTACAATTTACCATGTCTCATAATGCCTGAATAGAGGCAGTCCATGAATGTAAATGGGAAGAATAATTTCATTAAATTATTTCTAGAGCTGCATAATTTTAGTAATTAAAACCTTTACTTATGCGGATTCAAGAATGAGCAGAATATTATACTAATGCACTGCACTTATTAAGTTTTTAAGGTTGACTAGTAAATTTGTGGGGGATGCAAGCCGCAGTTAAATAGCTTTGAGGGGAAAAAAGGTTGAACAGCGTTTTGATTAGTACAAATAGATTTATGGGAATTGTCTCCCCAAATTCAGTTTGGTGGGAACAGATGGGCTCTTTCACATACCTGATTCTGTGGCTATTTTGCTGTGCTTCAGATGTTTCTGAGGCACAGGTGTTTCTAGGCAACATTTACTCAATTCCCCGAGGAAAAATATCAGCATAGGAAAAGCAAAGCGAAAAGCTGCCTGACCCAGGATCTGCACTGGGTTAACCTGTTTTCTAGTCCTTTAGCTATTCAAGGATGAACTAATATGCCTATTTATCATTTCTCTGGGCTTTGGGTCAAGGTTTTAGGTTATGATCTTCAAAACCAGTGAGAAACCTAAACTGAGCAAAACCTGAGAGATATGTAAAGGAGCACTGAAAATAAGTTGCTCATCAAATATTGATAATTATTCAGCCACCTCCATAAGCACGCACAGGACATGAAAAACAAATGCAACAAAGTACACACATTACATGAAAATCCTGATTTTATATTCTTTTTTATCCTGCCAAAACCCTGCATATCCCACAAAAAATTACATGTAAAGGAGCAGCGCTCTCTACAGATTTAATCACAGTGTCTGGTCCCAGATTAGCTTAAAGGAAAAAGAAAGAAGTCATCCCACCTTTCATAATTCATTAGAAATGTAAGTTAGACGCTACAATTGATTCAGAAGAGTACATGACACTTTTTTCATTGCCTCTCTTCTATTTCTCTGCCAGAAAGCTCTTATATCTCAGCTTCTTACAAGATTGTTAAATTACTAGTCAGAAGAACAAACCTTTCAAAAGATTTAGAGGTTTTACCTTCTGGATTATATACCATGGTGATTTAACGCTAACATGCTGCAGTGCTGACTAGGGCAATTTCATTCATAAGAATGTATAGGCCATTCCGAATATATCCCAAATGATTATTATAATTAACTCACAAGTTGTTCTGTGAGCAGGGAGACCGATGTTGCATCTGTGTCCCTTATTCTAGGTATCCCACCTCTCTGCCTCCTTCAGCAGCCCTGGCTGTGGCTAGCTCAGATGTCCCTGCTATTGCTGCTGGTGCCACACAAAACCTGCAACAGGTTCTACACATAAATCCAGCATGCACAAAACAAGAAACAACTGAGAGGTAGAGAGAGGTTTTGTTTTTCTGATGCCTTCAGAAGTCAGTTTATTCTTACTGCTATCCAAGCAAAGGCAGGTTTGCCACACAGCTTTAGGTACCTTCTGGAAACCAAGGTCAGAGGTCCTTTGTAATTCATGGGGATTTGCCTTTGACCCCAGTAGTTAAAAGATCGTTACTGAAATCTGTAGGTTCTCTGTTTGCTCCTGTTTGTACTCCACAGGTTGTATTGCTTGATTATACTTCCTATGATTGATTACATACCAGCATTACAAACCAAAAAGGCCCATCTGAGAATACACAGCTTACAGTTTCACTTTATTTGCGCTCTGCTGTGACTATGAGGTAACAAATAGTAAAGAAAAAAGGCACGACCACACAAAAGAGAGTACACTGGGGCGAAATTCTCCTTTCCCACACTGGAACCACTCTCTGGAGCTATGCATCTGAAGTAAGTGGATTTACACTCAAGTAGATTAGAGCAGATTTCGTTCCTAGACTGTCACTCATATCTGCCTCTTATCTCATCATTGTCATGTTTGTGCTATACTGTTTAAAACCGTTGAGGAATGATACCTCCACTTAACACTGCCTACAGATCTGTAACTTCAACTGTACAACAGTGAGGTTTTAGCTGCTGCTGAATCTGGCCTCTACTTTGGTCCTTTAAGAAAACAAGATGTTCATAGCCTTAGTATTTTCCTAAGCAGCATCCATAGTGCTGCTCACTCACATTAGCACTGATTTCCCTTCAACTCTGGTCAAGCAACGTCTCAAATGGCTTTAAAGAAGGAGAAATACAAAGTTGCTTCTGATCTTCTAATAGCAGAGCAAACCAGGAACCTCCCTGTGAGTGATTAGAGTTACTTCAATGGAAAAAAACCATTAAGCCACCTCCTAATATGGGAAACAGTAGCTAATTACACACTACTAATGGGAAAGAGGATACTTCTAGCAATTGTAGAAAATAGGGCTGGAAAGAACCCCAGTAGGTCCTCCGGATCATTGAGATATGATTCTGTGATTTCCCACAGAAGCTCGTGCCATTCATGGTAGAAGTAGAAACCAGATTATTCCCACCATCTTTACTGCTGCTCTCTATGTAGTAACTGAAGACTGTTATGATGCCTTATTTCAGTCTCCTCCAGAGTAACATCCCCATATCCCCAGTTCCTTCTATATTTTCTTATATGTTTTATTTTCCCCCCTAGATCTTTTAACATTGCCTTCTTCTAAGGTCTCACCAGTCAGTTTAGATTTGTTTGAACTATTTTGGGAGAAGATGTACACAGAAACTTGAAAGTAAAACGCCAGTATACCCTACTAGGTGTGGCTGCCTTTGTAGGGAGTATGGACCAAGGCATGTCTCTCGAAGACAACATCATAGGCCTTCAGAAATAAACTGCTTTCTTTACAGCCTCTGTGGTATCTCTGTCATCCCTGGCTCTTAAATTACATATCCACCTGTGATAATCATTCCTCAGTCATCATAAGCTCTTATTTCTTGGTTTTCAGGTGCAATTTTGGTCAATATTTCTGAAATAGAAGAGTTCCTGCACTCTGAGAAGTTGAACTGGTTAAAGTCCTGAGAAAGCGTCTCTCCTGGCTGAACTCACTTGGTATATAGACTGGCTCTGCTCTCCACTGGAAAGTTTGCTGCTAACTTGGCTTATCAGAGACTGCAATAATTAATTCCTTGCTACTTTCCTGTGACAACGGATTAATTTATTGAAGGATCTGAGGGAAGACTCCAGCTGTGAAGAGAAAAGCAGCACCGCAGTGGGTATTGCCACTGCATGCACCAAGGAAGTCAGAGAGTCTGCTGCCTACTTAGAGAATCCATGAGTGGGCATTCCCAAGGAAAGTGCACCTGAAACCCAAGGCTTCATGTCCTGCTCCATTGCCTAGAATTACAGATTGGAAAATTAAAGGCTGTGTATAGTCACCAGTAAAATAAAAGTCTCTATGCATAACAGAAGAAATACTGACCACTGTACAGTATTTGTAGGAGAAATAGTCTGCAATCCCATTCAAACTGCAGGAGGAAATCCATTAAGAACAAATCACGTTATAGTGCTTATGCTTATGTCTTTCATAAATGTCTTGCTCTCTATAAAACTTGACTCTGATGAGAAGGAAAGCTGTGGGAGGAATGATTATGTACTTATTTTCATAGAAATAATCCACCAGTTTCTGAAGAAAACAGCACAGAAACGTGTTTGAAAGGCACCAGCTCTGACATCCGCTTGCTACACTCATATTCTTCTACAAATACCCAAGTCTTAAGATAAAGCTGAAAGTGTTTTAATCTCTTAGGAAAATGAAGAAACTCAATTGTGGAATGGTAAGTTTGCTACTGAAAGTTCAACAAGCCACAGAACAGCATTCTTTTGTGGCAATATTTGGGTTTATGTCTTGTTTGGGGTGCAATCACTGAAGATTCTGATCAATCACAGCAAAGTGAATATGTCATCCTCTACAAAGCAGCCTGGCATGCATTCATTGTGAGAGAGAACCTGTCTGATTTTCCCTCTTCACTCACTCCCCACAGTCTAAAACACATAATAGCAGACAGCCCAACCCAAGCCCCCAAACCAAACAAAATATGTATGTAGTTATACACTTAACTGAAATAAGGATTTGCTTAACAAGCTATTATATCCAGCAGCACTAAAAAGCCTAAATCAGAAAACAGATTAAAAAGAAATTGTAGCTGACATCCAGGTACAAAAGAATGTCATTACGCATGTGCAGTTTACTAATACATATTCAAATAACTTCTGAAAACATTGCCCCACATTCTACTGTGGATCCCAACAAAAGAGTAAAAAAGCTACATCATATATATCTCAACAATCTCATCTAGTCGAGCTTGAGGAGAATGAGGTATTTTCTACATACCTTGGACAAAATATCCAAAATTTGAAATCATGCAGGGTCGTTAGGCATTTTGGAAAATTTTAACCTTTTCCTTCTGTCTTTAATATTTTGTCTACAGTAAGTAATGAATATTTTCTCTACCCTAGTGCTGAGATGTTGGTCTTCATTATCTCCTAGATAGTGTCCTGCAGATTTGCTGGACTTGGAGGTAAGTCTCCAGCTTCTTATGATGTGTATAATTGTTCCCACTGCTATAAGGATAACTCAGTGTGCGCATGAATCACAGAATCATAGAATTATAGAATCACAGAATGGTTTGTGTTGGAAGGGATCTTAAAGCTCATCCAGTTCCAAACCCCTGCCATGGGCAGGGACACCTTCCATGAGACCAAGTTGCTCCAAGCCCCGTCCAACCTGGCCTTGAACACTGCCAGGGATGAGGCAGCCGCAGCTTCTCTGGGCACCCTGTACCAGTGCCTTAGCACCATCACAGGAAAGAATTTCCTAATATCTAGTCTAAATCTGCCCTCTTTCATTTTAAAGCCATTCACCCTTGTCCTGTCACTATATGTCCTTGTAAAAAGTTCCTCACGAGAGCACAGTAGAGAGGGAGAATCACCTCCCTCGACCTGCTGGTCAATGCTCCTTTGGTGCAGCCCAACACATGGCTGGTTTCTGGGCGGCAATTGCATACAGCTGGCTCATGTTGAGCTTCTTGTCAATCAACACCCCTAAGTCCTTCTCCCCAGGACTGCTCTTAATCCATTCTGTGCCCAGCCTGCATTTGTGCTTGGGATTGCCACAACACATGTGCATGACCTTGCACTGGCCTTGTTGAACATGAGGCTGGCATTGGCCCATGTGTCAAGACTGTCAGGGTCCCTCTGGATCCCATCCCTTCCCTCCAGCAATATGGTGAACTGAATTTGTTTTTATAACAGGAACACTGTTATAACCATTGTAATAGAAAGATTACTGGATGAGCTTGCATGTTATTAATTCCTTTTCATCGTGGAAAAGCTTAGTGTGTCAATTGACAATGTATTTTACTTTGCCTTTATATAATGAGCTTGAGTTTTCATTAGTTGAATCCCTAAATACCAGGGGAACTCAGTTCAGCTGAACTGGCCATGCTGAGTCATAACAATTCAAAAGTTGAGCCATCAGATACCTAATTATCCTCTGGCCCTCACCATAGATCAAGTCCCTCTGGGCAAAGGTTGGTGGGTATAACTAAATAGTGGTTGAAATCTTATCTATTCAGATCCTTCTAGTTAGTTACTGCTCTAAGGATCAAGTAATAGTCCCAAAATCCAGTTTTCAAATTGCCTTCTGCAACTGCAAGTAACTAGATGTAATCTGAACAGGTATATTTTTCACTTCATGGTATTGTGCAAATTGCATCTGTTTTATCCAAGAAATTGGCAGTCAAGAGGAATCATGTACTGAAAACTGTCGTATTTGTATGGCTGCATCTTCAAGGGCTGCATAGCTAACACACAAGGCAAATTACATCAGTGGAGCAGCTCACTGTAAACTAAATACTCCAGCGTCCCCAGTACCTCCTTGTGGGTGTTGAATAGGTGGAATAGGCCCATTTGCAGGAATTTTCCCTCCTCTTTCTTTGACATTGATCACCAGACCTGGCATGCGACCCAGTACTTATAGCAAGACTGATGGCTTCCCAATGGCTTCCTTGTGGTCTGGACACTTCTATTAGCAAAACCGTAAGAACCACTGACCTTGAGAAACTTCAGACCCTCTAGTTGACATGTCTGGAAGACGTGGAGTAAAAGGCAGAGTCGGGGAATAGAATCAAGAAAAGCACCCTCTGAACTACTCTATTATGTTGGCCTACTCAAGAAGACACGTGGCAGTTTCTAAAGGCGGGCTTCTTGGCTCACATCACTCAGCTCAGCAGCCTGGATGCTTCCTCTGTCATACAAAGAGCAGAGTGGAGCACCAGCAGCTATCGAGAGTGCCCTCTCCATGGGAGAGATCTGTACAGTACATCTTTGCAGTCCTTAGTTAGGCAGGAATGAATCCACTCTACTCATGATCCAAGCTAGCATAGAGATATGGTGTTACCTCTCAGCAGAATTTAATAATACAGACCTAGTTCATTAACCCAGGCTTCCAGACAGGTCAGAACACCAGACAGTTATCTCATATCCACCCACACAAGAATAAGTAGACACACTCTGGCCACATCAAACAGGAGGAAAATGCCAGCTCTCTCAGACCAAGGAATTTGAGCCGACGTGCTTATTTACCACAGGAACAAATGGAAGTTTCCTGGGCATCTGGGGTTTCACTAGGAGTCTGACTCAAAAAGCAGCCAAGAACTGCTCTTCACCTGAACATATAATGACAAGGGGTCATGACAAAATGATATAAACATCTTTAGGAGAGGAGTTGAAGGTGCTGCTTACTAACTTGGGCTGAAAAGTGACTGTGTGCTCAAATCCATATGGCTTATAGAAACAATAGAGTATTAGGAAGATCATCATTCAAGCCTAACAGCTACATAAAGCTCAGTGCAGAAGAGTAGTTTTTGTGACTGAAATTTTAAATGACACAAAAATAGAAGGGTGTGAAGAAGAAAACAAAACATAAGATTAAAAACTTCCACTTAGCTGTCCCCTCAGATTCCTTTCTGTTTAACCCTAATTAGTTGATTAACATCTTATGGGTGTCCTGGGACAAATAAGCTAGATGAAAGATTTGGAGACTTTGATCAATCTACATTGGAGGACCATCCAAGCATCCTGATGTGGTCTGCTGAAGGTCCGAGAAGGTGTTAGGGTCCTTGAAGGAAAAGCAGATAAACAACATTGGAAATCTGAAGTAGATCACTGAAATCTTATTAAAAAAAGGTCCCAACTCAGAAAAAGGCATTTTGCAACACTCCAACAGTTTTCTAGGTAAAATGTACTGTGTCTGACATAGTACATACATATCTATGCCTCGCTTCTAAAGGTCAGTGACCATTACTTAAAATTTCACTGTACACACGTCTTTTGAGGGATGCCTCCTCATCTTGCCTTCTGGAAGGTTAATAGCAGACAGATTTGCAGGCCAGGCTGCAACACTCAGATCCAAAGACGAATTTTAGACTCTTCTGATTGCAGCAGCTACTCAGATCTGCGTTTTGGGATAGTTTGCAGACAAATGGCCCCTTCTGAAAGTTTGCATTCAGGTCAAGGCTTTAACAGGAACTGATTTCAATGCTGGAGATGCTAATACTGACAATTCTAATGCTGGGCATGTAAATAATAACTAGTAAATAAACTAAGTTAACCATTCTTTGCATCCAAACCACTGTCTAAAAGATGCAGATGAGCACATATAACCCAGGAATGCTGACCATGCTTGGAAAATGATGTTGCACTCTGCATGCTATAACCCATGTAGAGCTGTGGTCTTTTGCCACACAAGCATCATCACTTGCTGAAGGGCAAAGACACTTCATCATGGTGATCTGTCCTGTGTGCATGGAGTCTTGTGTTCTGCTAACATGTTGCAGCCCGTATAATAGGAAAACAGCATCCAGATCTGTAGGCAGTATCCCCTGGAGAGAAAAAACTTGCAGCTAGACAAAATGTTATTTGGTACAATATTCTGGCGCAGCTTAGCATTTTGATCTAGTTCTGTTTGGGAAGACATCTCTTGGTGAAGAATGTCTCACCTTATCAGCCATGGACAGCAGCTACTTCCCAGGGTCAGGAAGTCTTTAGATGATCAGCTGCACTGGGAATAATTTGAAGAGATGAGAGTTCATTAGTTCAGGATAAACCAAGAAGGGATCTGATTAGCCAGAGTACTAACAGCCTCTTCCAGAACACAGTTAACAGCTTTACAAAGCTAAGAGAAGACAGCATCTGACAGCTTTTCCAACATGTGAGCTCCGAGCACTAAAAGAATTACTTCTTGCCCTCCCCCAAAAAATTTGGTTCTGCATGAGGGCAGACTTGGGAGAGATCTTGCTTTCTTTTGTAATAAAGGACTTGTAAGATACCTAGCTACCCATGAGCAGGCTTTAATGCGGAGAAAAGCTGATCACCATGAAGCAGAATTTTTTGGACAACCACTGTTAAAAGCAAACTGATCTTCCTTACGAAGTCAGGTTGTCCCTTCTTCAAGTGGAGCTTGCTCTCAGGCAATCTGGCCACTGTAGGAACAGCATCACATCAGCCTCCCACTAGCTGGTCCGCTCTTCTCTGACAAGAAAGTGTCCTGTATATAATTAAGAACCCGATGATTTCCTTCCCTTGGGTTGCACATTAAAATATCTAAAAACCATGTTTGTGGTTTTAACCCATAGCTGAAACATTAAGAAGGGCATTTCTGGACATTCAAACACAATCGATAGCTTGCATAACATTTATGTATAAACAAAAGGATGGAGCCACAGCTAAGAATGTGAGAAAGAAGTGGACCATCTGTGGGCTCCTGTGTGCCTGCCTCTGTGGCTGCTAACACTCAATTCCAGCTGGACCTATCAGCTCCTTTCTTGTAAGCATGCTGTCAATGTAAATTGACAGGAATCCCCAGGATTTGAGGCTCAGAATGTATTCCCTTATGCAACGCTAATTGTTCACAACAGGACAGATATCGCAGGAGAGGATGTTTGACTAATTGCGTATCAAATTGCACCCAAGCCAAAAAGCAGCCACAGAAGAGGCAGTATGTAATTTCAGATAGGGTGAAAAGGGATCATGTGAATGCAAGAACTCAGCCACTTAGATTCTGCTTAAATTCTCTCTGTAAATATTCAGCAGGATTTGCGAGGCCATAAGCCGATGCTCTGTGTGAGTGTGAATTGCATCCGTAACATGTATGGAACTGTGCCTTGTATAATTCATGAGAATAGCCACACGGGGTCATACCAAAGGTTCGTTTAGCTCAGCGTCCTGCCTCTGAGTCTGAACAGTGAAAGATGTGTAGGAAAAAAGCATGAAAAATGGGATAAGCATAGGATGCTCCTTCCCCTGCTGTACCCTCTATCTACTGACAGCCACCACTTCAGGGGTTTCTGGAGCTTAACGGCCTATGAGAGACCTTTCTACTCTGATTCTGTCTAATTGCTTCTTCAGCCTATTCAGACTTGTGGTATCCAAAATATCCTGTGGCAAGGAGGTGCACAATTTAATTATGTATTGTGAGCAGACGTTCTTCCTTTCATTTATTGTGATTAATTTCATGTGCTGCCTGCTAATTCCTGTGTTATAGGAAAGAGCGAACAATCTTTCCTGACTAATTTGTGCAATTTTCACTTCCTCCCATCGATTGCTGTATATTATTTGGAGAAAATTAAACCTTGGACAGACTCATCTCAGATATTAAGGTGATAAGAGAGCACATCTATTTTTTAATTTCCAGCCATATCTTTATAGTGGGTCTGTTCTGAATTCCAGGTACAAGACATAGTCTCCCTGTAGTGTTCAGGCTTTGAATACAAATTACAGCATAAACCCACCTCCAGCATTATTATCCATTGGGCTACTGGGATTTAGAAACTCTTTGTATTTTGGCTGGTTACTACGGCCATTCTCAAAGTCTGTTATTTCTATGCATTGTATCAGATCTGTAAGTATAAGGCTGTGCTTTGAGTTGACTTCAAAGGCACAGCATTCCAATGAAAATCTCTCCATGTTCATACACAGAGGTTTCAGCAGACCCCCAGATGTGAAGACAAAAAACCTTGGATCTAACAGAAAAAAAAAAAACCAAACCTGTCCCCTCTTTCTCCTTGTCTTTGTATATAAGACTTTGCAAAATGCTGCTGTGAAGGTCTCCCTCTGCAACTGCTCCACCAATCATTGGCTTCTCCATCTTATGCAAGGTCTCACATGTGTCTAGGCTCATTTTATCCTATGTAGCCATCTCCTAATAATGCACCAGATGCATCCTCCTGATTGCTTGCAATAGTCATTTTTTTCTTTCTCAAGGCAAAGCCATGTTTGTATATCTGTTCTTCACCTGCATGCCAGAGACTCGCTCCCTTGCTTCTTGTTTTCTAAGCCCCTAACACAAAACGAACAATGGCTATGAAATGACAGAAAATCAGAGCACCTGTATTTTGTATTCACTCAGCACTAAGTTGAGCAGCTGTGCAAAAGCACAAGCCTGAAGTTTTGAGGTCCCCAGTTATCAACACCCTCACTGCTCTGTTTCTATTATGTGCATTTTTCCCCACACCGTGTCTGATTTTGACTGGATGTTCTCAAAGGCAGGAAAGGAGTGATGTTTACAGTGATTCATTTCTTATTGCAAGCACCTGGGAAAATTAACAATGAAGTGCAAGCTGAAAACCTTCACTGCAAGCGTGGAGTATTACCATTCTCGACACGGGGAAAGAACCTAGTGCAGCTCCCAAGAGCATGGCTTTTCAAAGCTCCTTTTTAAAATGACATCTCTGTAGAAAACAGAACACATACTTCAGACATTCTGTGCAAACTGAATGAAATCCTGCTGCAGCTCTCTGAAATCACTACGGGGTACATCATTTGAGGGGAGTATTTCTACTCCCAGGCACAGAAGTTTACTTTATAGCATTGCCATGAGTGAGGGGGTCTGAAGAAAGTTCTTGGCAATCAGTGTGCAAGGAGGATGGCTGCAGGGGATAGCAAGCTGCAGGTGACAGTGGCTGCATAAGGACTTTTAGACCTTCCTGGCCACCCTGCTCTGCCTATGTCTTGTCCTTGCTCTGGCCTCATGGCACTGACCCTAGGAGATGCTCCCACTTCATCAAAATGTGGTCCTGGGCAACCTGCTGTAGCTGAGCCTGCTTGGGCAGACATTGGGCTAGATGGCCTCCACAGGCCCCTTTCAACCTCCACCCTTCTGTGTAACTCTGTGCTTTGCTTGGACTCCTAAAGCACCTCAACTCAGCCCTGATACCTGCTGGAAAGGATGCTGGGACAAGGGACAACCCCAGCTCCTCCTTGTGTTCATCACAAAACAACAGCTCCTCAACCCAGAATATGCAGACACAGTCAGAAAAGATAAAAGGTCTTTTTATTCTGGACATCAACTATTCGGAGGGAAGGGAGAGGAAAGGAACAGGAGTCACAGCGGTTGAGCCAATGAAAATGAATCCATTTCCTCTATTTTCAATCCCCTCACATGTTCACTTTCTTCTTCCTCTTCTTTTCCCTCTCTTCTCTCTAGGCCTGTTTTCTCTTTTAGTTTCTTCCATTTTCACTGTCTCAGGGAGAGCATGCAAACCTTTCCATCCCACCATGGTATTAGATAGCAAAGGCGATGCTTCACGGGAGTCAGTTCTGATTTTAACCAAAGTGAGCTCATTTTACCTTCTGTTCTCTGAAAGGCTCGCCAGTTCTTCTGGGTGCCCATGGAACTCTGTGGTGTTTTTGGGGGTTCTTTGAAGCAAAGCTGGAGATGCCTACAACAGAAATGTCATCCTCCATGCAGAATGCTGCCAGGGGCTGGCCAAAGAGCAGCCAGCTGTAGCCGGAGCCCATCTGCCATGGCATCTGGGCAGCAGACAGGCTCCGCCGCAGAGCATAGGGCCAGGGCAGCCCTCTCCTCCTTCTGCTGCTAGAGAGAAGTCCAAAGTGAGGGTCACAGCATCTCCCTGTTTCAGTTCTTTCCCTGATGCAGAAAGCGTGTGGGATTACATGAGATAGAACACAAGTTGGAGCAGCTCCTAACACCATTTTAGTTCCAATTCAGACTGTTCAGGCCTCCCCTGGACTCAAAAATCAACATGATATAAGTGTTGAGAGTGTGTTGATTTGCTTAACTTCAGGGGCTTTGGTAAAAGCATGTTATCTTGAAAATCCTTCCCCAGCCTTGAAGTAAAAGTAGTCTTTATTACATTGCAGGCTTAGCCAACCGTGCAATGCCTCTGTGGATGTGTCTCTTAACTAAGGCAATACACAGAGGTGAAATAAGTGTAAAGTAACCTTGCCTAAAGGAAGGCAGTCTTATTAAAAAGAAATCTGAAAGCAAACACTTTCTTTTGCCAATACTTCCTTGTCATGGGACAACATATGTGTCTCTATTATATCTCAGTAAGACAGTTTTCATAGTTGGTCTACACAATAAAGATAACAATTTAATTCTGATGCTAAATTACTATTTTCCCTCCCATATAAGCAGTCTTTGCTCCCATCAACAGGGCAGTTACACTGCCTGTTCACAGATTTCTTCTGAGGAGAAATTGAAACCTATTTCCTTCAATTAGAGACTCAAGTCAATAATCCACTCCTGTTACTATCAACCTTGAATTCAGATCAAACTTTCTGAGAACATCAAAGAGCAGTTGCCAATTAAATAATTAGGCTCAGTTATCTTAAATAGATGCAAATTTTACTGGGAAAACTATAAAGTTAACTGCTGTTTCGAGAGATCTCTTATGCTATACAATTAGCTGTTACAGATGCAGGCTGAGAGCTTTCCAACTGCCCTCTCTGCTACCTGCCCATTACTCCAACTCTCCTGCCTGCAGCTTGTCAGTGCCATTTGTACCACTGGGATATCAAACTAAAGGGGCTACTTGACCAACCAGCAGACTCTGGGCTTATCAAAATGGTCGAGGCAGGTGCTTTGGAGCACAGTTACTTGTAGGAGAGCTGAGTCACAAGCTCCAGGCTTGCATTTGGATTGCAGTCCTTTTTGCCCTGAGATAAACTGGAATAGCTAAGGTGACTGCACAACAACCTCAATGGGAGGCATAGACAGCTGCGGGATGGCATCATGCAGTGCTAAATGAGAAGGGAAAAATTCTGTGGCTTTCCCTGCCCAGTGAATCTTATTCATCAGGATTTCAGGAGGTCAGGGAGGTGCAGATAATAGGCTGCACAGAGAGACACTCAGCATCAGCTGGTGTGCAAGCACACACAGCTTTATCTGTAAAATTCACATATTCAGTCCTGACAGAGTAATTCAAGATAAGCAAGGAGTCAACCAGAGCTGGTCTTATTAGGATGCAATATAATTAATTCAAAATTACTTATTTAGTGAAATTGTGATGATCAGCGTTGTGTTCTCGCTCCAAATGACAGGGTTATTAGCTCCAGGCTGCCTGAGGGTATGAAGTAGGAACAAACTGTAGTTAAATAGCAAGTGTGTACATACCACATGTAATACATTAATACCCCCTCCCTGTTTTCTCCACATCATGCCCCCTGGCCATGCCTCCTTGGTCTTTTACCTGTTTGACTTCTGACATATATTAAAAACCTACTGACAATCAAAGGTCAGTACAGTCATTTACTACTGGTGGTGAACAATATTAAGCAGAATTTGATTTCAGCTGTTGAGACACAGTGTGAAATACTGACACTTCCTTCAAACACCTCCTGATTTTTTTCTCCCAACTTCTCAGATTTCATTAAAATTATCCAGCTGAACTTTACCTCGTGGTGCTCAGGTCACAAACACAAAACATTTATCACACAAGCACAAAAAAAAGCTCCAAACCAACCCAAAATAAAAACAGACTAAAAGTTGAATATAAGGATATGAAATGTCAGCCTTTGGGGACTACAAAGGTATAGAAAGGAATTCAAATCAGCAATAGAAAAGATCCTGTTCATTCTTCAAAATGTAACCGTTTTTCATATTGTCATTCAACCACTTATAAAAAACAATACTAGAATCCTAAGGTTTAGTTTAATGATACTCCTTCCTACTCCCTCACCATGAATTTCTGCATTTCTAGTGCCTTGTCCATTTTCATGCCCCATAGGATGATGTGTCCTTCTAAGAAGGATCTTGACTGACATGTCTCTTATTCTCTGGCTCCCTGCCATAGGGTGCAGAGCTGAAGGACTAAGCCAGGGGACTGGTGTTGCCCACACAGCAATGAGAGTACACCCAGGCTCACTCCTTGTTCCTTCCACCCAGCCATGCATCAGGGTTCACCCAAAGCCTGTGCCTGGGCACAGGATTGCATCAAAGTAGTTGGGATGTGAGTTGGGAAGCGGTCCAAGTTTGGGATCAGTCCTGTGCCAACAGTTTGATTCTGCACTGAAGCATCTCTGTAAGACAATTCCAGTGGGTAAGCACAGGTGGATGTCACTGGCAGCACAGCCGCACCGAATACGAAGTTAGGGGCATCCCTTTCTAGCTGGAAATAAAGGATACAGCCACCTGGAAAGTCAGGGGCAATGATTTATTTTAATTTACTTTTTAGGTATTGATTCCTCTGGCATTTTACCTATTTATTTTTCTGGGAAAAGAAAAGATATGGATATTATTCAAATTATTCAAATTTGGTTATTACATTTATGTTATTGTTTTAAATGACACCTACTAATTGTAGTATGTTTCAATTTTTAAACAAATTCCCGACATTCTTTACGTGTGCTCAGAAATTAACTCTAATTTAAAGGTCATTGTCAACAAAATCAGTGCCTAGTAGCTTTTTCAGTTTGTCCGTATCTCTTTAGAGACAAAGAAATACTTCAGGAGAAAAATGGAGATCATAAATTCCACATGTAAAAAAAATACAATTGAAATAATTAGAATTTCAACAACCAAAAAGAGACCATTTCAGCAATGATAAATCAGACTGAGTCACTCAGAAGTCTCTCCAGGAAAAAACATTAATGCAACACCACCTCCATCGTTCACACACCTGGCTCATGCTTAACAAGTTTCTTAAACAGGTTTCTCAGCAGAGGCCCTTTAAAAATGGGGTGCACATTTCTGTAAGGGTCTTTCACCTTGATTCTCCTCTGACACAGCTTGCTCTGGACTGCAAAGCATCCTATATCTCCCAGTGCCACTATGCACCATCCTGCCAAGAGCACCTGGCACACAGGGCCTGAGGGGAGCTGAAGTTTTCCTCTGCTTGTGAGCCTGTGGAAAGAAAACATTCAGAAAAGCTCTGCTTAAAACTGTCCAGTCCCTGCCAAAAGGAGCTGGCATGTTATCATTCCAATAGTCCTGCCATGCACAAGTATTCACTGCATCTCTGCAGTTAAACAGTTCTAGCTTTGAAACTGCTTTTGAAAACACATGATGCTAACTCCTTCATCTGAGTATGAGCTAGTGATACCCCCTTCACTCCTCTCCATGTAGTGAGTCATGAAATGAATCATACTTATTATTTTTGGAGTGTTGTGCTTTAAACCCAGCTGGCAACTAAGTACCACGCAGCTGCTCACTCATTCCTGGGTGATGGGGAGGAGAATTGAAAGAATGCAAAACCCACGGGTTAAGATAAGAACAGTTTTATAACTAAAGTACAATACAATAGTAATACTACTACTACTAATAACAATGATAAGGGAAATAACAAGAGGAGAGAATATAAAACTAAAAGGGGAAAAGAAAAAGACAATAAAGAGTAGTGATGCACAAAACAGTTGCTCAGCACCCGCTGACCGATACCCAGCCTGACCTGAGCAGTGATTGGTCCTTTCTAGGTGAGTCTCCCCAGTTTCTATGCTGGTCATGACATACTGTGGATGGAATACCCCTTTGGCTAGTTCAGGTCAGGTGTCCTGTCTCTGCTCTCTCCTGGCAGAGAATGAGACTGAAAAGTCCTTAATCAGGGTAAGTGCTACTGAGCAACAACTAAAACTTCGGTGTTATCAGCATTGTTCTCCGAATACAGCACTGCACCAGCTACTAGGAAGAAAATTAACTATCCCAGCTGAAACCAGGACATAGAGCTATCCACGGGCACTGGCATATGTGAGTACGTTCAACAGGGATGTTTTGAAGGTTAAAGCACCCTCCTAATCTGAACTGGAAAGAATGAACTGTTTTATTAGCTGATCTGACCTTTACTTGTATTAGAGTCAAATTTGTGAGTCCAGTGATAACTCATGTTTTATTGCCTTTTATTCCTGTTAACTCCTATAAACCCTGAAAAATGTGGTCCAGATTTTATTTCCCTTGTATATCACCAGGGGAATCATGTACTGAGTTCCCAAACATGTATACTTTGCAAATTTACTTAAAGAAAAGATGCCATTTGGAATCCAGGCTGAAAAAAATATCAGGCCTATTTTGCTCGGTGGAGCCCATATTCATCATGATGGTCTGGGATATTTGCCCAGGTTGATGGATGTCACTGAGAAAGTTAACAATTACTTTGCTTGGAAACTAGGTATATAATTTTGTATGGATGTCATGGGTGACAGATGACACAGGGCTCTGCCAGCCTGCATGCAGAGGAACTTTTCATTTTCAAAAGATGGGCATGGTTTTGCATTTCCAGTATAGCAGATCTCGCATAGAAAGAGATCCTAACATGATGATTGAGTCATGGTGCTAGTGCAGAAATGCAGGCTGAGCAGCAGTTTATGTTTGGTTCGTGCAGATGGAAGAGACAACCTGTTGAAGTAAATAGTAAATATTTACTATTTAATTTTTACTATTTCCATAATAAATATGGAGACCCCAAGATGAAATTACTTTCTCAAAATCACACAAGTCATTTGTGACACAATTGAGAGTCCAACCCGAATCTCCCAAGTCCCAATCTAATAGCAACTGCATAACCATCATTTGCTTCCACAGTCTGCCATTCCTCCATTTATACTCTTAGAAAGCACGATAGGGAAGTCACTGGCAGTGCAGTCTGAAAAGCATTGCAGAGGGCAAATGGTAAGACACATCCTGAGGCTCAGGCAGCCCTTGTTGCTGTTCAACGCTGGTTCTAATCAGGCTGTGCTGAAAGGCAATTTTGGGATTTCATTGTTTGTGCAGTGCTCATGGATGCAGCACTGGTACACGTCTTATCCAATTTGAAAGAAGATTTGTCTCTCAGATCTTGGTCACTGGAATGGACAACAGGCAAAAACTCAGGCTAAAGCTGTGTGTTGCTGTGATTGTGTTGAAAGGGCTAGACGAAAAGGAAGCAATACAGCTTATGTATCATCATCACTAAGAAGCATGTTTTCAGACAGAAATATTCGTTCCTTTGGGTATCCAGATGCTTCCCCTTTAGGGACTGATCTCTATCAGGACAGCTATTTAAAATTCTAGTGGGTTTTCATTCAATCCCACAGGTAATTTTCTAGAGCTGTTAGAAAACAGCAGTTATGAAGGGATGTTTTCAGGTGATCCAGGAACTATAGTCACCATTATTATCTGGCAACCAGGTCCATGGGTGTTCCCATGCTGCACTTCCTGAGGGAGCCCTAGGAACCCAGAGAGGTTTTTCACAATGGGCACAGACCGCAATAATGTGAAGTATTTTTACTTCAGGTCTTAGTGCCATCAAGCCCACACATTGTAAGTTATTTTTATAGAAAAAGACAATTAGACTTTAATAAGTTGTCCTCTGTTTCAGAGTAATTGTTACTGGTCAAACACATTTCAGCCAATTCAGTAAGTGGCCAGAATTATGCTTTGCGCATACCTTTCACAGTCTCCATTGACTCGTAAGTCTATAAATAAAGAATAAACATAGAACTTACCACTCAGCTGCCTTGATTTAGGATGCTGTTAAAGCAGCAAAGGAAGGAGGAAGAAAAGTGAAACCTTTCTGAGAGGGCA
This sequence comes from Psittacula echo, assembly GCF_963264785.1. Taxonomy (NCBI): domain Eukaryota; kingdom Metazoa; phylum Chordata; class Aves; order Psittaciformes; family Psittacidae; genus Psittacula; species Psittacula echo. Next base: position 12,417,046 of record NC_137738.1, on the reverse strand, counting down.
TTAAGTTCCTTCTGCTCTGAGACATGTCAACTCCTTCTCTGGTCAGTGAAGCAGAAGCTGACATTAGGCTCCTGGCAACACAGAGGGTGAAGTACAAAGCACTAGAGATAATTGCACAGCAAATGACTACAAATCTATTTGATATAACGTGAAGCAAACACTCACCCATCCAGTGGACCATCCCGTCTCGAGGTGTCCAAGAGCAAGTGTTTCAGAGCAGCCACACAGATGGAGAGATATTTTAAACTTCACAGCAGGTTTGCTCTCAATCTCTAACTTTAGAGGTCATGAGTTTCCAAAAGATGTGTTAGCAACAGTTATTAAAACACTGATCACCCTTTTTATCCATGCAGATGTCTAATCCCTTTTCTCATCTTGACAAATACTGTAGACCAACAATATCCACTGACAATAAGTTCACATTTTACTTAGCATTTTGTAACGTATACTTCCTTTGATCAGGTTTTAATGTATTACTTTGATATTACATTGGACATGTTCTTCTCAGTGAGTGAAGCAGATGGTTTTTTGAGAGAGCTCCTGATAAACCCATTGGCTAAGTGATTTTACAAAATTTGGAAACAAATGAGGAAAAGAGATTAAAATTGACCTAGCATTATTATGAATTTTTTTTGTTGTTTTCAGCAAAATATGGGGATAGGGCAAAAACGATCCAGACCCCAGCTACTTCCCACTAATAGTGGAAACCTGGAGGCACCAACACTGTGTTAAAGCACACCAGTGCCATTGAAAAATGCGGAATACAGTTCAGGTATTTAACCTCAGTCACCTGTGTAGCCGAGTGAAACAATACTGCACTACTGCCTGTCAGATGTATTTGGCAGCACTGGCATGTGTCTTCCTTCAAAACTAGACTCCTCACACAGGGGTTTTGGTTTGGTCTTTTTGCTGCTTGACCTTAATTACTCTTGCATGGCTTTATTACATACCTACCTGCATCACTGTGTATGCCAGTTATAGTGATGGGATAAATGGAGGTATCTGGGGGTATGGATTCCTCATTTCTGTCAGCATCATGTGAAAATGGGTAATTTGAGGGCTGATTGCGCTCCTTGTTTCAGCAGTATGCCATCTGTTGGTAAGGACTTAGTTACTCCCCAAATTAGATGGCACTCAAGAACACAAGTCTAGCTCCTGGGTATTGTAGAACTGATCAAATTGTGGATGTGCGTTGCAGTTGGCTTCCTCTGGCTGTTGTATATAGGAGCTCTTCACAAACTCTTACATCGAGCAGTGAGTGTCTCCACAGTAGTCCCATTGATTTCAATGGCACTACTCAGTAACTCAGTGTGAATAAGGGTATCCATCTGGTCCTTGGAGATGTAGCTGCATCAGTTGAAGGATCTGTCAAGCATTCCCCAAGCAGTCTGTGCTCGTAGACTTAAGGGCTAGCACAAAATGAGGCTGGGGAGTATGCTGATAGAGCGACAGCCAGAATAATCTGAGCAATAGATAAAGACCCTGTTACAATCCAAGAGTGGTTCCCCAGTGTAATTAGGAAGTGCACTGTTATGCAATTAAGAAAATTAATTAGATGTAAACGTTTAGGGAGTGCAGGTTGAAGACGTGTTGCAGCACAGTCTCGTCTAGCTCTGTGGTACTTTTAAGATCTGATGGAGGTATAATTAGCTTTGCAGTGTCTCTGAATGAGCTGTATTCCCAGACTTCTCTGTTGACCACACCAGTGGCATGGAGCATCATCTACTACATACACCAGAATACTTCAGCCTACCGAAATCAAGATCAAAACATGCCATTCACTTTTTGCTCAGTGCAGTGAACCTCTTTGGTCCACCCAGGTTCATTCATCTACTAGCTAAGTTTTGATTTAGCTGTCTCCATCCGTCCATGAAATCATCTTGAATTTAGGGAAGAAAATATTTCCTCCCCAAGTATTCTCAAGCCAATTACCATTATGTTGCCAGCTACTTTTAAACTAAATGAAAGAAATCTGGCCAACAGTATTTTACATCGCTTTTATTCCAGGAAGCCCAAACTGGAAATGTTCATTCAGACTAAACCAAAGTCGAAACAAACAAAATCATATTCCTGATACTTGAGGAAATTTCATCTGTTCTATGCATAGGAATTCAGAGAAGCAATATCCTGATTTGACAAATACCATGATTTTTCAAGACATGCTTATGTATATGCTGTTCCCAAAATGCACCTTGTCTTAAAAAAAAGTACATCCCTATTGACAATAGGACATCACCATACAAGGATGCTGGGGGAGGGACTATTCATCAGGGACTGTAGTGACGGGACAAGGGGTAACGGATTCAAACTTAAACAGGGGAAGTTTAGATTGGATATAAGGAAGAAATTCTTTACTGTGAGGGTGGTGAGGCACTGGAATGGGTTGCCCAGGGAGGTTGTGAATGCTCCATCCTTGGCAGTGTTCAAGGCAAGGTTGGATGAGGCCTTAGGTGACATGGTTTAGTGTGAGGTGTCCCTGCCCATGTCAAGAAGCTTGGAACTAGATGATCTTAAGGTCCTTTCCAACCCTAACTATTCTATGATTCTATGATTCTATGATTACATAGCTCCATTACGCCACAGAATGGTCACAGGCACTCAGGTACTGAAGAGAGATATCCTTTAAACTAGAATAATATAGGCAGTCCTGTGGACAGAGCTGGATTCTTGTGAGGACAGGCAAAAGTAAGCCTGTTGTTGCCAGGTCACCAGGACCCCTGGGATGCAGGAGTCATAGACCTTTGTGAATAAATCATCTGTGTTGAGCTCCCACCCATGAGCAGCACTTCTTTTGGGGGTCAGAGCTCAGGCTACATTGCTCCATGGAGATCTTCCCTGTGGAGTGCTTTGTCTCACCCAGGCCTTCTGTACTCCTGGCATGTAAATATTTGAATTTATTTTGTATAGTGGCATAATTTCCAGAGGAAGAATGGAGAGGCAGCTTCCCTCCAATGTCATCCCTGGGCTAGAGCCTCTCTGGGGGACAAGGAGATGCTGGCTTGCATCATCTAACAAGAAGCAGGCGCTTGAAGCAAAGCTCCTCACATCCATCCTAGTTAAGTGCTTAAACCACTACATCACCATGTATGGAAGGAGAGTGAAGTGGCAAGAAACAGCTTCACCATAGACATATTTCAGATGAAAGCAGTGCTATTGCTGTGTTTCAAAAAGAACTGGATCCTCCTGAGATGCTTCAGGCATCCCCCTGAGACGCTTTAGGCATCCTCAGAGATGCATCTTGGACTGAATCTCTCAGAGGAACTTGGAACCTGGATAGCCTTGAGTCTGAGCTGGATGTCAAAACCATAAAACTGTCAGAACTTAACTATTTGTGCACATTTAGAGAAACAGCTTCCAGGACCTCAGCAACTCCAGTACAAAACCTGGAGCACCTCTGAGTGGAGGTATCTCTACAGACAGGGAGCAAGTGAACACAGGCAAGTCTGAGCAGTGCAGCTTTGGAGGCAGGGACTATATGCATGTGGGGGCAATATAAGTGAATGCTCCAGGTATATCCTAGAAGTCACTAGCAAAGAGAACTAGCAAAGAGAGCTGGCAAGAGAACCTCAAGCTCCTAATTCAGAAGGCTGCACTTAATCTTTCTACTAACTTCACAGAACACACAGGACATCCCTGCTGTGACCCACATAATTTTTAAAGTAATTATTTTTTCTTGCTACTCATTTAGGGTAGCACCATACAACGCAAGGCATGAACTGTGGAATTAATTTTATTTCCTCTCTCCATAAAGCTTGCTCATTGTTAGTGCTCTAGTCAGCCTGGACACTAAAATTTGGTTAGATTATTCCTCATACAAGCTTTCATGCCCTAGACCAGCATGTCTGAAATTCAAACATTATCAGCATGTATAAAAGCAAACACACACACAAAGAATCCCAGCACAAAACCGAGAGGAGTTCAAATTAAATTAACATGTAGAAGTCTGGAATCAACCTTGTTTCTATTAAGCTCACAACTGCTGCTTCAAATAGCTCCTTCTCCGAGAATTTTGGCTGAAGCTGCTGTACAAACTAGATGTCAGGTCAGTACTTTGTCATTTTCTTTTTCTTCCTTTCATCTCCTTTCTTCTATCTAATGAATTCCATGCTGATTCTTTCTGAAACGGAAAATATTCTCCTAGTTTTCTGCATCCACAGTTACCATCTCTCAGGTGAGGCTTCCCCAGCAGAAGATAAGGAGCTACGGGGATACTGGGGATGGACTCTTCATTAGGGACTGTAATGACAGAACAAGGGGTAACGGGGTAAAACTTAAACAGGGGAAGTTTACACTGGATATAAGGAGGAAATTCTTTACTGTGAGGGTGGTGAGGCACTGGAAAGGGTTGCCCAAGGAAGTTGTGAATGCTCCATCCCTGGCAGTGTTCAAGGCCAGGTTGGACAGAGCCTTGGGTGGCATGGTTTAGTGTGAGGTGTCCCTGCCCATAGCAAGAAGCTTGGAACTAGATGATCTTAAGGTCGTTTCCAACCCTAACTATTCTATAAGATGCCACCCAAGGCAGAGGGGAGCATCCTTCATACAACACAACCTGCACTTCAGAACAACCCTGGGAATGCCACAGCCCTCCAGCACAGAGACCCTGCTGCTTGCCACAATGCCAGCCCCTGTCAGTAATCAACCCTGTGTTTGACAAGCACCACATTTCCTGAGCTCCAACTCCATGCAAATTGGTGAGCAAACACGATGAGCTTTTAGCATGTAGCAAAACACAATTTGCCATAAACTGTGTTGGTCACAAAGTCCCTTTAAACTCTCAAGAAATCATACCTGCTTCAGCATGTGTGCTGAGTATATTTACACAGCAGTCTAAGAGTGTGATTACAGCTTGGGAAAATGTAAACAGTTTTACAGACAAATACAGTTTTAAGCTAGCTAGCTTACTGACTGTGCTGGGTATCTTACTGATATCAATTACCAAATAAATCTCTTTAAATAAAAGGAAAGATTTTCTTTCCAGATCAAGCCTACATGGACGACACTAAAGATAGATGACATTAAAGTCCAGGTATTCAGAGAGTTGTGCCTAAAAACTGGCCTAGGAGTGCTGGCTAAATAGGCAGTTAAGGTGTGCAGAGAAAATAAGACACAGAAATGAAAAAAACCTGGAAATCCCAAACCCTGTGCTATCCGTGGCTAAGCTGTGGCAAAAGGATTCCATTCTTTATTAAAGAGCACTGGTGATTTTATAATTAAAGCAATGTCGCACTGCCCTGGTCTACTCTTTTTCCTTTAAAAGCTTTAGTGGACAAAGAAATGGCCTGACTTCCTTCAGAGGTGTGAAAAGGAATGAGAGCTATGGGAACCCAGTAATGAATCAGTTTCTTTGCTTTTGAAACAAAAGCTGCAGCTCCAGCTGGGAGATCTGCACTGTCCCTGGCAGTGTTCAAGGCCAGTTTGGATGGGGCTTTGAGCAACCTGGTCTAGTGAAAGGTGTCCCTGCCCATGTCAGGGGGTTGGAATGAGATAAGCTTTAAGGTCCCCTCCAAACCATTCTATTATTCTATGATTCTTTTGTGTCTGAATACAAGCCCTCAATGGCACAGAGATCGCTTGCTTATTTTCTTCTCACAGACTGTGGTGCCACTGCCAGCACAGTGTCATTTGTTGTGGGGAGTTCAGTGGTGTCCCCACGGAGCTACAGGGCTGGGTAAAGACATAGATAAAACACCCACTTAGATTAAAATGTATTTAATGTACTCATGTGTTTACAATGCAATGAAAACGCATCTTGGGAAAGACTTGTGGTGCTTTCTACATGGATAGCCTAGCAGTTTTCTTGAGGACTCTGTGCCCCACAAACCTGTGTTATGAGAGCTGCTTCAAAGTGGTACATGACCTCAGCACTGCACCTAGGTGATGTCCCCCTTGACAGTGATTGTAGCTATTCCTGCTGCTCCACCTCAGCAATTGACAGCGACGTACCAAGTCTGGAGCACCTGTATAGACCCTGTTACCCGGGTTTGGCTTGTATCTTAGCTAGCAGGAAGTGAACAACTGAGAAGGATAATGGAAATTCCCCTTCAAAATTAGCTTCAGTGGCCTTTTTTACGTAGAACAGAGGAACACTAAAACATTTTACCACGTCATCTAACAAGAAGCATACAGCACAGATAAAAATGTGACCATCTGTGCAGTTAAGAGAATAAGAGAGAGAATATCAAAAAGGATGTGGGAATTTAGGGGAGTCTGAAATGCTTTAAGATACTGGAAGAAGTCCTGCACTGTTACCTGCTATACTTGTACTTTGGTCAAGCTACTCCATTCAAACTAGCCTAGGCAAACCTAAACTGGTGAGGCATCTACTGAGGAGCAGATCAGCCAGCTTGAACTTAAAGAAGACATCACTGGTTTGGAGGGGAAGAGGGTTAAACTAATAAGAGGTGAGTTAGAAAAAGTACATTAATCACCCCTTGAGCCAACAATCTATTTTTTACTGTCTATGGGTGAGCAATGGACAAAACCAGCAATATTTTACAGAGTTTTCCAAACAAGAGAAGAGGATTTGTTTTTCTGCGTCAGACCTGTGTATTACGAAGAGAGTGCACATGCTTTCATCCTTGATAGCAGCAGGAGTCAAAGAACTTGTTTTCCCCCGTTCCTGACACTGTTCAAATCGTGCATGGATGAAAAGCTGATTCATTCATCTTCTGCCTGGCTGTTATCCCACCATTTGTTCAGATGCTTCTTTAGTCCATCTCCCAGATCCATTACTACTGATTATTTTTTGCTTCACACCCTTTTCCTTCCAACGCAACCCTCCCCAAGAACCACTCCAGCCCTCCCAGCTGCACTGGCAGATGATGCTGAGCTGATGGGGGCCTACACTTCAGGTGGGAGCTGCATCAAAGATCTCAAAGACAGAGAAAGGAGCTAATGAGGGGCCAACAGTAACAAGTGAAGTAATTTGCTCTGTTAAAGAAAGAGAGGGTTTTATACTGTATGTGCCAGTTATGCAGAGACAGACACCATGGCAACAAGCTTGTCAGGCAGTAGCAGGGCACTACTTTAAGATTAACTATCGCTGGGGACATCATTAGTGGTGGAGAAACTTCAAAAGCTTTGGAATTTGGGTTCCTTTTGCACCCAGAATCTCCCATGTTTTTATGGACTTTATTTGAATTTCCAGTCTATAAGCTTAGGCTGGGATAACAACAACAACAGGCTGGAATTTTTGATGCATCCTGAATAACATGAAAAGGAAAAACATGCTCACAGTATCTCAGTTCTTCCAGGCCTGCCAGGTTGTCTGAACTGTATGGAAATGAAGGACTAAAACATAACATGGCGTCAGGTGAAATAGGACTTTCTAAAGTGAAGAATGAAAAGGAGTTTGAAAAGGAGTGCTCCTTCTGTGCTTACTTGTAAGACATGGATCTGATCATTAGCCTATAGTGATGGAAAGGAGAGATGCCTCTGTAAATCTCCCATTCTGGGAGGAGGAGCAGGTGACAGATAATTGCATGTATGAGGTTGATTCTTTTGATCCTGCTAGCTTGTAGGCAGAATTCCAAATCCCCATGGTGGTCTTGCACCTTATGCAGATATTTACGCTAGTGCAAAACTGGTGTCACATGCTGATATGGAAGGGTTTATACCCACAGAAAGTTCCTCTATAGGCAACCACAAGACAATTAGTGTACAAGGAATCTGAAACTCTCAACACGGTCTAATGTGAATTATATCTTACAGGAGCAATGGACAGAGTTCAAGTTCGCAGTTCACAAGGCTGCAGCACAAACGAAGACATTTCTAAGGGAAATTGGAGAGAGAAAGGGAAGATCTGAAGAGCCATTGCAGAGTTTCCATGGGGATCTCTTTTGCCCCACTTTTCTAAATAAAGTGCTGAGAATGCCATGCAGCATAGTTTTCATAGTGACAGGGAATGTATCATAAATTCATGAACCTTTGTGACTTGCCTGCATTATAATTCCCCATAACTGAGGTACTCAAATCTAACAGGAGCTGTGGTGTTTCACTGCTCCAAAAATGAAACCTGGCCAGCATGCAGGGTGTAAGAATGCAGAGAGTCCAAATGCCAAGCCCTGGCTCAGCCTATTGTGCCCCACTGCTTCCACAGGAGCTGCTACAGGCATTTTAACCAAAAGGCATTTTAGCCCCATCAGGACTAACTGGGAGAACTGAGACGTGCAGATATTTGCTCAGCTTGCAGCACAAGGAAGGAAAATAAGGTGGATGTTAATCATCTTTTGCAGATGCATCACGTGAGAATAAGGCATTCAGTCCAATGGAAAGGCTTATTTTTGAGCAGTTGTTCTCTTAGACCTGATAGCCAAGTGCTGTGTTCAAAGAACAAATGAAAGAGGAGGTGGCTTCTGTGGAGTTGCCTGCTTCCCAAAGATAAAGGAAGATGGAGTGCAGCACTCTGCCCATCCTGTACAGGAGGGTGAAAGTCACTGCAATAACTACAGGAATTATTGTGGTGGGGCACTTTGATTGATATAAAGGGAGAAGAACTGGGAGCGTGCAATGGATTTCTGCTTACATTTGAGCCTTCCCAGTCCTGTGAAGAAAGGCCTCTCTGTGATCATAATTGGAATGAACTGATGAATAGCGCATGTGAGCAGAAAGCAAATCTGAAGCTGCAAGCAGTCAGCTCACCCTGCTGCATGGTTAGCAGGGAGGCATGTTGCATACTCAACATACAGTGCAGGGAAGGACATGTTCGTCTTACTGAACAGGCAGAGCACTCACTAGAAAATAACCAAGGTTTGGAAACTTCCTCTTGCCCCATGTAGCTCTGTCTTCCAGGCAGCTGCAGGTATGTAGATGTCTATTGTTGGTCAGCAGGCAAATATCTACCATGAGAAACTGGTGGCAACATAAGACAGCTGCGTGCATGTCATGACTAGTGATACATGCACAAGGACAGCAGGGGAAAGCCTATGATTCCCCCACTGGCTGTTTTTATACTGCAACCTGAACTAAGTATTTATTTCTCTATTACTAGTAGATCTCCAAATGAGAGTAGCAAATACTGTCCATTAGAGAGGCAGAGCCACACTCCAAAGCAGGTCATACACTCCTTTTAGTCACAGAGCTGTAGCCAGCACCAAGAAGAAACGCTGGGAGATGTCAAGCAGAGGCTCGGGGTTTGTCATGAGGCTTTCTGCGTTCAGAGATGGGAACCAAACAACAGCTTTGTTGCTGCTCAAAGAAAGAGCTTAGGAACAAGCAGCCATGGAGAAAGGCCCCTCTCAAACATAGCACTAAAGAGAGAGAGGGATGAAGCATGGGCTCCACATCTGCCTTGGGGACACAGATCTTTGCCTGCACTGCTTCCGCTCCCAGGAGAAATGTCAAACCCATGTTGTCTTGTGAGATCATTACTGCAAGTTACAGAACCGTTTTCTGATTGCTAAAGGACTGCTAGATTATCTTGCCTGCATTGTTATGCTGTTACTCTGTAATTCTGAGAAATTAAATGCAGAGAGATCTTTTAAGGGTCAAAGGTTTTACAGGATCTCAGGAAGGCATAGCACTGTTAGCCAGTGACTATTAGCTTCAGTTTCTTCTTTAAATCATGATCCACATTAGCATGTCCCTCATAGCCTTAAGCTCCAAGACCCACCCTATGTATTCATTTTATCTTTCTCCTCTCACACTTGCATTCATGAGCTTCTGAGCTCCAGACACTCACCTCCTAAAACTCCCAAACCTATCTTTGGGTGCTGAAATCCACATATGGACAAGCATTCACTGGAGAAGTTCTCAGCTGAAATAACAGCAGCAACTTGCCTATGGCCTTCCATCCTCTCTCCTCACCCTGGGAGACTGAGCCAAGACATGCAGAGGAGTTCCATCATGTTTGCCTGATTCCCCATCCATCCTCAGGGCTCTGTCTATGCCCAATTTCCCTGTGCTCTCAGCAGTTCATTGGTTGCCTGTGAGTCCCTCACCTCCAGCTTCTATGGGCACTTGGCATTGCCAAAGAACACAGTTGGCTGGGAAGGGAGTTAGCCAGAGCAGCCACACGGATTTTACCCATGCTCTGAGCATGAGTTTCTCTCTGTGAAACATACGCTGGATGTTTCAGGCAGTGGAGATCCAGGATTTTGAACACTACTGAACTTTAAAGCACAGTCAGAAGTCAAACCAAAGCCACCTGGACCTACCTATGGTAAGTCAAAATTTGTGACATTCCAGCATGACACACAAATACTGTTTGGGCAGGAAAAGTAAAGCAGGTTGGGTTTGGGTTTGTTTTATTTGTTTATTTCTTTTCATTCAAGAATGCATTTATTTTATAACTGATGGGAGATTACTTCATTTCTAGCGGGTTCAAAATAACTTGACAGTAATAAAAACAAGTTTCTGTTTTTCATAACAAGGAGAAGCCAAATGAGTGGTTCTGCGTTCAGAAGATCCTCAGAGGTCTCTGCTGAATTCACTGACCGTGGTTCAAACCAGTGTGCAGCACAGCCACTGAAGGAGAAACAGAACAAGGAGTCAGACCATCTGGAAGGTCCACAAGATGCCACTGGTGCACTCTGCCACAGCTCTGGGAGAACAAGCTGGGAAAGGCCAGAGCTGAGTTGTAATCTGTAATACATGGAGGATCCATTTGCTCTGGAACTTGGGGGGAATGTATTGCCAGGATCAGCCCCAGACATTGCAAGTGGTGTCTCTTCCAAGAGAAGAGCAGTCCTCCAGGGCAAATTGCAAGGCCTTTGAAATAGTCCAAGGCTGGAATATGCCATGTACAAGTTCAGTTCAGTTTAAACTAACTGTGACTGAAGGTCACAGGCCTTCCTAGCCATCCTCCTCCCTTTGAGCCAGTCTTCAGCTGAGAGGACTAATTGGATGGACCTCTTGAGGCCCCTTCCAGCTGTTTCATGAGATATATTAGTATTCTGCAAAGGGAAGACTCAAGCTGATCGCTTTTATTACAGCTTCAGCTGGAGAAATGTGCATTAAAAACAATGTGGGGAAAAGAAGACCTGACACCTTTAAAGGTCTCTTCTAATTCTGGCAGGTACATTCTCTGCCAAAAAAGAACAGTTCCCTGCTGTGTGTTTTCTGAAGAACTGGCCACTTCCCTCTTAAAGTAGATCGTGAAACACACTGTGTAAGCATCTTCTCAAGCAACCTCAAGCGTTTTAAATGTATCTTTACTTTTTTGCTCATGTAAGGTAAATGTTCATTCTACTGATTCAGACAGGCCTTCCGAGCTGAAGAACCTTTTCACCTAAACAAACTTTCCCTCTGAATCACTATTGAGTTTACCACTTATAATAGTGATTTTAAAGAAATGTATTTTAGTGTGGTCCATTGCTGTAGCTTAACCAGACGGCATTTCAATCTGACCAGCCTTACCTCAGCCAGAGAGAGTTGTATGACTCCACTCTTCTTTTTGTCCAGGAGATGAAACACTTCTGAAAAGTAGAAGATGGAGAAAAAAATAGGATATAAACTACAGAATTTGGCATGTAGAGAAATACTGACAAAATGTAGAGATCTGGCTTTTTGCCATTATCTACTAGAAATCTAGACTGGTTCTGTAACATAAAACTACAGCTGTTTTCCTTTCCTCTTACAAGTAATTTATAAGCCACTTCATGTGGTGGAATAGATCTACAGCCCCAAACTAGGAGTTGGCAGTAGGACAACTACAAAATCTGATGCAGTAGCATCTGGTATGATCTGGGGACAAACCTGTAAATCAGGTCTGAGTAAGGACTATAAACGATAAATGGTACCATTTATCAGAGCTGGGGCAACTTGGGGACCAGAACACTGACCAAGAAGTGCAGATGACTGTAAAGAAGAGCACGATAGGCTATGTAAACATGTCCCTCCACTCTCCATGGTTATTCAGACAGAAAGACTTCTGCTTTTTCTCTTCTGCTTGCTCTGACAGACACAATTTTGCTGGCACACTCAAATTGCCATGAAATTTGCTACATTCACAGTTAAAAGACACCAAATACTTAATGAAACCTCAAAGTTTACAGGAATTCCCCATGGCTGGTGAATGGAGGCACTTACTGAACAGGGTCTCCAAGCGGATCATACAGGCCACGAAGCCATCAAAGTCAATGGACAGCTTGCTGCAGGCGTAGCGGATGACAATGCTATGTTGCATCTGATCGTTGAGCATGAAACCTGAAGGCATAGGAAGCACATGAATCACTGACACAGCAGGTTAATCTGCTGTCTTTGATGTGACTGATCCATGGGCTGCTGCAGCTGCAGGCAGACCTGGGTGAAGGACAGGACTCCTCCTCTTCAAATCTTTGCTGAACTCCATCACCTACCTCTGCTGTGGGTCCTTTCCAAAGCCCATTGTGCTGGGTGAAGAGAGGCATAAAGTTCTCCCACAGCATTTTTTCAGGCTGCATATTTCACATTGTTTCAGAGCATAAGCAGTCCTATGTTCCCCAGATAAACCCCTAATTAGCGAGTCTTGGCGCTGCAGCTGAATAGCAGTGATTGCAGTACAGCCTACTGCTCACATGACACATTGGGCTCTATTCAGGCCCATATTAATGCTATTTCTGTCTCTGGATCATTCACATGAACTCCACTGAACACAAGACAGATTAAAAAAACAGTGCTCCTGTAGATGCCCCTGAGCTGGCAAGCACTGCTCCAAAAATGAATAGCAAACATCAGACAGGATATTGTTGAGGCATGCCTTGATCAGGCTTGCACCTTCTGTAGTGCAGAGAAAGGTGGTGGGAGGAGATGAAGAGAGGATTTGGACATAGCTCTGAAAGATGACAACTAGATTAGGAAATAATGAGGCCAAAAATGGAACAAGTAATAATCAGATGGATAAGCAGTGGTCACAGCATGGACAAAAATATCAGTGGCTCATAATGCAGAACAGAGGATGGGTTTTGATGTATATAAAAGCAAAAGGACATAGCTTTATGTGACTGTCAGGAACGGAGAATGGCACTGGCAATTCTGTGATCTAGGACATTGGAAGAAAACGGAGCCTTTAAAAACCTTCACGTTCTTCCAATATTTGATGATCCACTGGTGTCCCTGAGCAGTGTACTCACCTGCCTCTCTGAGGGCATTTCGCATCTCATGGGAGTCTATGGTGCCAGAGTAGTCACTGTCCACTTTCTTATAGATTTCCTGCAGCAGAGGGGAATGCGGGAATGAGGAGACAGCTTTTCAGTGTGTGCCTCCACAGTAATGCAATGGTGCAAGCACAGTCAGGCAGGCTTTGGCGTTCACAGCTGCGTAACAGCAGCAGTGAAGACATGGTAACACGAGGCTCACCAGGGGTTAGCAGCCAGAATGAAACAATCAGGGCTTCTCTAGGCTTTAACCTTGGTTTATTAGTCCATCCTGCAGCCTGTGCCCTGCCATCCTCCCTGTTCGTGTACCTAGATTAATGCCAGGACAATCATACCTACCTCTGCTGAGTCCATACCATCACTCTGCTGTGCCTCCAGATTCTGATGGCTGGGACAGGGGCTGCCCCTACCAGCCTAAGCTCCTACTCTCTGAAACATTAATGAGCCCCTGGAATGTTTCAAGTGGTTACTGGCAAGCAAGGCAGACTGGGAAACACATTCCCAAGGGCTGGCAGCCTGCCTGCCTCCACGTTACATGGTGGCAGACAGGCCATTGAGGAAAATATCCTATCATTTGGCAAACACTGCAACAGACAGAGTCCATTTTGCTTAATATTTCAGACATGATGACAGATGCTTCCTACTGCCAGCAGGTTTATTACCCAGAATTAGATGCCACACAGACCTACAGCTCAGACTAGAATTGGTTCTCAGGGCTTGCTCTGCTGATACCAGCCCCAGAATCCATATGGTGCTTCATGAGCCCATCATTTCCTCATGAACCTCCAGGACAGATGTTCTGTGATGACCTGAATCAAGAACGGTAGCAGCAGGCTTGCCTGAAAGGCATGTTGTCAAATAAAGCAGGTCCAAATTTGACCTTCTTTTGGACTGCTTGATTCTGGGTGAACTTCTTGGATTTTAAATCCTCTGCCAGAAAACTAATTCAGCACTTTAAAAATCTTAAAAATACAAAGCCAGCCTTTTGTAGGTCCTAAAAATTGTGTTTCTTGTGTTTGCTGGGGCTCAGCTGGCAACGTAACATACTGCAACAGCAGAAATATGTTCATATGAGCTTTAATACAGCAGGCAGCCAAGAGAACTGTCTTTGCCAACAATGAAAGAGGGTTAATCTGGCTTTCCATAAGGTATTACAAATTATGGAGTACAGTGGGGCCAAGGTGAAAGAGGACCTGCTTGTGCCCTTTGAAGTCAGGAGTGTTTCTGAGCCCTGGAAAAAACTTCAGCCATGAGAAGGAAGGCTTCCAAGTACATCTGCCTATCTCAGTTCTGGATCTGTACTTCAGAGCTGAGAAGAAAGGGGAGACAGAAATATTATTACCAAATACTTTTGAATCTTCATCCAAAGTGTCTTGAACTCTACAAGTCCCAAGGTGCCAGTCCCATTGGTCTGCGTCATGTTAAGGCATGGTTCACAAATTCAGGATTCCTCTATCCTTAGCAAAACTAACTGATAAAAGTAAATCATGCATCACGGTGTCATCTTAATGCCATTAGTTCTCATCTGGAATGCATCTCCATCTCACACAGACATGCCTACAGCCTTACATTTGCTTAGCTAAAGGCATGCCAAGAATTTCTAGGCTATCTGCACTCTCAAGGAATGATATATGGGATTGCTAAATATATAAGCAAGATGAGATCCACTTGCATTTTGCACAGTTAACAGCAGATTAGAATCCTTAGGGAAAAAGAGGACTGGCCTCGCAGCAATGTGTTAGAAACCAGAGGCAGTGAACAGAGAGAGCCAACAGTAGGGTACAGAGTCTTCCCCCATGTCCTTTAGGATCTTGAACATTTCTTCCTATGGAGAATTATGCAGAAAGAGGGAGTTGGCCCCCATGGTGCTGAGTTGCCCTGGTGGGTTTGGGAGGCTGGAGTGTACGGCAAAGGCATCACTTCTAACAGACAGTGATCCACAAGATCCACAGCTAATCCCTGCTGACCTCAACATGACCATGAGGCCAACAACAGAATTGCAGCATGGTTCTTGACCCTCCCAGTACACTGGCTACCAAGGGAGTACTGGGCACGTGCTGACCTCTACTTTTCCTTTGGTTACGGAAAGCTTATTAGCTCCCATGTGTCCTACAAGCTATGCAGAACGGAGGGAGGCACAGCATGTACTTGTAGCCTTCCCCCTTTGAAGAGGCTCTCCAGCCTGTCTCCGCTGCTTTGAGCTCTGTGCTCTCCAAGCAGTACCTGGCTTAGAGGTTGCGGTTGTGCTTAAAACCTGCCTCCTGCCAAGCACACTGTGTATGCATCCAAAACTGCACAGATGCATCCAGGCAGAAGGTTCCTGCTTCTTCCCCTGCTATTTTTAGGGAAAAGTTTAAGCAATGAGAGATGCAGAGCAGGTGAGAGAAGCAGTTCATGATTACATGGTTCAGGTTTCTGCCACTCCGAGCTGATATTGCTGCTTGACTGAATTTTATGCCTCCAACCTTGTGCCTGGACAATGGAAACGTAAACTTGGCCCATCTTGTCACAAACTTTTGCAATGAGATCCAGAGATTTTAGAGGTGATGAACTGATGTTCAAAGGATACATCTAAAAGGCTGATCATCTCTCTGCAAGTGTTAATGTTGAATCCATCACTTTTAATATCCTTTCCTGTACAAGAAGGAAGTAAAAATCCAAGTCAGGAATACTTTTGGACAAATTTTCCTGCAGACAACCCTGGAAATGTCAGTCATCTTAAAATCTTGTTATCAAAGTAAATGCTTTGCCATTTCTTCCACTATTTTCCTTCAGCTGATTAACATGGCTTTTTTGGCACATGGGCAGGGGATGCTATTGGGTTTGGGGGTGGTAAGCCTCTATCTGTCCACAGAAATCATGCAGCAGCATAATAATATCTTCCCATGGTTGCTGTCCCAGGAAGATACAGGGAATATAGTGCCTCTGCAGGAGATCAGCCGGCTTGGAATGGGAGCACCAGGTGATGCATTTTGCCCTCATATTAGAGGTTCAACAAGGCAGGAGACACTGAGCTCAGGCACAAATTCAGTTTTTCATTTCCCTTAGCTGATAGAGCTGGGTTTTGTTAGCACAGATCCAATCCGTATCCTGATGGATCCAAAAACAGACATTCACTGACCAAAGAGCAACTTTATGCCTTGCCATTTCAGCATGTGCTTCTCAGCTCTATTCAATGGGAACTACATAACATTACTTACTTTTAGCCAAAACCTGGTTTAGGATAGTTTTAAGTTCAATTGCAGTCACTTCACAGTCCTGGACAGAAAAGAAAACATACTTAAAGTGTTAACACAAAACAATTTTTGAAACAAGCTATATTCATTTGCTGTCAGACAGCCAGAGACCATTTTCCTTCTATATCTAAGGCATGTAAACCTTTAATGTTTTTGTAATAGTTCACATTTACCATCATACATTCCATGGAGGAGATCTTTAGAAACCATATTTCCTACACTTTCAAATGGAAAATAAGTGTTTTGTTAGGTGCCATGACCCATGGTACCTACTGTAAATTTTGTAACAGATTTGACTGAATTGGGTGACTGTTGTCTTTCTTGTTCAGGAGATCATTTGAGATTTGAGATTTTCCAGGCTTATAGAAACTACCAATCAAACAACACTAAAATTGCCCTCTCAGAACTCAAAAAGGTCTTTCTAACTAACAAGATGTTTTCCCTCTCCAGTGCCAGTGGCCACCTGTTCATGAAGAGGAAATCTGACATGGCAGCCACAGGGTAGCGCAGCAGGGCTTCGTAGGTAACGTTTGTCAATTACAATAAATAGAGAGGAAGTTCAGCCAACAGTTTCCCAATTCGTGGGGCTTCTAAACAAAAAGGAAGGAATTGGCCAATGAAGCAATCGTCAGAATTACACAGTAACTCCACAGGTAATTTATTTCATCGTGCAATAATATTTCCACAGTCCTCACTCCTATCACCCTTATTTTCAAAGTTATCCCATGCCCTGCATTACCGAAGGAACAAATCACATTGTGCACCAATAAGAGGAACATTGCAGTAAACCTGCTCTATTGAAAAAGAAATTGAACTGAAGTTGTGATGTAGTAAAAAGAGAGAACTGCTTGATTTTCTGAAGAGCACACAGAAAAAGGAATCAGTAATTCAAATATTTGCATAATTGTAACAGAGAGGTCCCAATCTTTATCTTTCACTTTAATCCACTTACCTCTCCAGAGAGCTTTTGAAACAGAGTCTTGAACTCATCATCTGTATCTTTGTTATCAACATGAGGCTAGAAGAAAGAGATGACCAAGAGTGTGGTTTACAAGGTGGTTCTGGAAAGCAAGCTGTGAATATCGTAAAGCAGCTTTACAGAGGACTATTTACAGCAAAGGAAAATGAGCACTTGCTCTGCAGCAATGGCAAAACAGAGACACTGCTTAAATCACTACCAGCCAGGGGCTGGCTTCAAATGGGAGTAAATACTTTTTGAGACTGATGTAGAAGTTTTCTTCTGCTTCCAAGCCAGTTTTATGAAATAGCTGCAATGAAAATGCTGCTGCCCCTGGCCAAAGCTGTTCAGCAGCTCCTTGGCAGTCTGCTTGTGTAATTTCAGGAAGACTGTTTCTATGGAAAGGATCATTCTGTGCCCCCGCTGCCTCCTCCTACCTGTGCTAGATGGAAGAACAATTTAATGTGTTCCAGCCCGGTCTACAAGGGTTCAGTTTCTGTGCCCCAAGGCCCCAGGTACATGAAAATGCACACAAAACTAAGACATGGAGATATGTAAAGAATCCCCATAAATACATCACATAAATAAATATCCCAAAAAATATTTTTCCTGAGCACAAACACATACTGTGATCCCAGCTCAGGGAGAAGTTAAAACCTTGCCCCTGTTTTGCCCCCATATTATGAAGGAGAAGTCTGATAAGACAAACTGATCCTCCCAGTTAAGACATTTACCTCGTATGGTTTTGCAGACACCACATCACCTATTATCCTAAGGAAAAAAAGGAAAGAAAACAACCAGAAATAATGATTCTACCATTTGCCTTTAAAATAATTAGCAAAAGAAGCTGGTTTAATATAAGCTGTTAATGAATGCACAGTGCAAGCCCCTAGGTTTCCTGCTTCCAAAGTTCCCCACCTCTGTCTGTCCCACCTCTTTGAAGATATTTTCCTTGAGAAATCCAGCCATGTTGTTCTTGTATCCAGACCCTAGGTTTTCATTCAGTGGCTGCTGTTGGTACAACCCTTTTTAAAACCACCTCCTCGTCGTCATATTCCCAAATCCTGCACTCTTTAATTGTGGGAACTCTTATTTCACAGACCTGAGGGATCTAGTTACCACTTTAGTGCTTGGTGGAGGCCATCTTAAGAGCCATGACTCTCTACCATGGCTGTGCACACGTATGGTAGACTATATGAGAAAATAGGCCCTAGAAATTGTCCCTGCCTATGGCAGGGGGTTGGAACTAGATGATCTTAAGGTCCTTTACAACCCTAACTATTCTATGATTCTAACTGTTCTAAATGGGCTTATTTTGCTGGTAAAGAGAAAAGATAGAGCACAGGATGTGGATGCAACACCTGACCTTCTCCTTTATCTGCCCTGCCAGCAGAAAAGGAGGCTTTACAGAGAAGATACGCACTGTGTTTTAGCCTTCTTCTCAGAAAACACTCGCAGGCAGAACTCTCCATTTTTGTAAGGCTCAAAAGTGGATGGCACAATGAGGTACTCTCCCCGGGGCAGCTTCATGCGGCTTGAGACTTCACGCAGGTTGATGTAAGGATCAGACCGGGCTACTGGTTGGTTCCTTACGAAGAAAGCACGGTTCATATGAATGTCTGTGTGGTTTTCCAGCTGTTGGGAAATGTGTGTCTGTTAGAAACCATTTGACAATTCACTGGTAAGCCAGACACCCTCCTTCAATTTCACTGCTTTAAATTTCTTAATATAAAATAATAAATTCGCAAGTGATGGCATAAAGATAACCACCAAGGTTCTGTTATAGGAAACAGGCAGATGATTAGAGGAGGTAAAGATCTTTCTCTATAAACATTATCTTTTCACATGCCTCTTTACAATCTGTGATACAAAATAAATAAAAAGACCATAACGTGTGCTCATATCTGGTCAAACTGTACTTAAGTTGTCCATGTATTGAGCAGTTTTTGCTTTCACAGGCTGCTAGTGCACAGATTTAAATTGCAGGATATTTTTGAGCAATTTATGGCATGGGATAAATCTCTTAATTACACAGGAATTGTCGTCTCCGATTTCTTTAAACAGACAGAAAAAACAGTAAACAGAACAAAGCAGTAGTCACAAGGATGAGACTTTTGGGGCCACATGAGATGATTTACCCAACTTCTATTAGGAATACAAAGGATACTCCTTTGGATTATGTTGAAAATAGTGCTTAACTTTTCATTAATACCAATGTATTCTTAAGCAAGTGAAACACTGCGTAGCTCATAAAACAAAACACTGATGTAAGAAGAAACAGCAGTGTAAGAATAACAGCTCTGCTATAAACCTCCTATTCATGACTTCTTCTCCACACGGATGTCTTTCAAAAAGTGTGATTCAGTGATCCACGAAAGGTGCTGTGTGGTTGACAATGGGTGGGGAATATTGCATATGGATAGGGTTTCTGGCTGTCTAAGATCAGAGCATACAAAGATGTTACCATTCATTTTATAATCATTCAGTTTTTCTGTTGTAAACTGTAGAAAACTATGGGATTTCTTTCCAATTTGTTCTGAAGATAAAATTGGATTTGGTATTTATTCAACAGCCCCATCCTTTCTCCTCACTCAATCTTAAGCTAAGTGAGACTGCAAAGATTAAGAAGCCAGATCCATATCTCTTCCATTATATAAAGTTCATTTTCCCTTTGCATCTGCAAGGCTGTTAAAAGAACACAGTTAATTGCTAGATGAATACACATTCATTTACTGAGAGAGAAGAAAATGTCTGAAAAGCCAAGGAAATTTGGCAGCACAGGCTGCTGGACCTCAGTAATGAGTATAGGCTATTATTACTGTCAGACACCCCTGGGGTCTCTTTCTTCTGAAATGAAAAGTCTCTTTACCTCAGTATTGACATCTGGGAGGATGAGAGAAGGTTGAGTGGGGTTTATTCGCTATCACAGAGTTTGGAATTCTTCTAAACAACATTAGCTATGTTTTCTAAGTTTTAAAATGCAGACCCTGTTCTGCCTTCACCTGTACTAAATAGGCAAATTCTGACTTCTGTTACACAAGCTGGAAGCCAGATTTCAAAGAGTATAAATGAAGTTAAGACTGAGACTCAGATATCTGTAAATAAAGCCTTGTGCCTTGGAAATAGTTATTTAGAACTTGAGATACTGGTCCAGTGAGCCAAGAACAAAGTCTTCCTGGTAGCTAAATTCTCCAGTGCAACAGGAGGTGTCCATCTGGTTTGTAGAAATCTTCAGCAGAGATTACGTACCTCCTGAGGAATCTGAAAGGAAGAGAAAGAACCAATGTTAAAGGGCTGCTACATACCTGCATCTGTCATTAGGGTAAAAAACCCCCAAACAAACCGACTAAACAAAAAGCACAGATAAAGCCTCCTTCAGACATTTTTTTTATCATTTTCATTTACAACCACATATTGCAGTATCAGTTATACATGTAGTTCTAGCTTGTGCAACAGCTGTTCCGGAGGAAAAACAGGATCTTCATCTAGAAGAATCTATACATTTAGTTGCTTTACTCTCGATATGGTGGTGTCAATGATACTATTGGTTGGAATTATTTGGGTAAGCCTTTAAACGTTCAGTCAGGAAGGCCAACAAGTTAGCCCCACTTTGCTAACCAAAAGCAAACTAAGGATTTATCACTACACACCTAGAATCTAAAGTCTACTGTTACTGCAATATGATGAAAATAGAAGGCCAGCGTCACTAGCAATTAACCTGAGGATGAGGAGATTGTTGTAAAGCAATTACAACAAGTAACAAATTTCATGATTTGGCCCTTCCTAAACTAACTACATTGCTGTGTTAATTTACCTACGAATACAAGGTAGCTTTTCCAAAACCAACTAGTTGTCTTGAAAGCACAGACTTCAGTGAGAGCCAAAGAGAGAATTGTCCCAAGTCCCAAAAAATCTTTTGAAAATAGCACCCACACAATCATTGTGGAGCCTGAGACGGCTCCTGAAAACCTCAGGTCTTGTTCCTTAAATTTAGCATAGTAGAAGGCCAGGAGCTTGGTGATGGACACAAAATTATTGTCAGTAGGGAGTCTGAGCTGTTTGACTTACAGCATAAGTAAGGGCAGGTGGACTTAAACATCTTTCCACTTTCCCTTGCAGAGATCTGCTTTAGGTCACCATCCATGCTGTCCTAACTGGGCCTCCTCAGCCACAGCATCAGCTGCAATGATGTAAATCTATGACAGTGCATGACCCAAGTAACATGGATCATAGCTGGATGCCTAGCGGAGATAACTTTGCAGCAATGTCTTTCAAAAGAAAGTCTTTATCTTGTTAAGAGTCACCAAGTCTACCCTACTATGGAGAAAAAGTCAGAGGAGGCAGATGGGATGAAATAGATGTAAAGCACAAAAGCTCTGCTAACTTCTCCAGGGTTGTACTCAATGATACGAGCAGACAAACATCCTAAATGTGTAAATTCAGGATGCCAATTGGCCAGGCTGGTTGGTACCACACAGATGGCAACTCAGAAATGTGCTCAGTGAGAACCATTTGTGTATGCAGACACTTAGGCACTAGGGAAAACCTTTCCTAGTTTTGAACCATGCTGCACAAGATATATTAGCAAAAGTCAGCCATCCCATCTGCTCCCACCTGTGCTGGTTAATAACCTTCATCCAGTAAGAATCTATACAACATTTAATTGCTTGTCTCCAGATATGACATTGGGAATGATACTACTGGTTGGAAATTTTTGTGTTTTCTTCTCTCCTATCACATCACAGAAATTAGAGGTGATATCGTAGATTTTCCCTACATCATATTTTTAGAGATAGAAGCAACAATGGAAGAATAAAAAAATCCCTCTTTTGCCAGAAAAAAGGCAAAAAAATACTGAACCAGAACAATACCATGGAAGACAATGAATGAAAACAGTTTTTAAATACGAGAGGAAAATAAGAAGAAAAAAGAAAGTGACTACTGAGCAGTAACCATAGGCTGTAATCAGAAACACTTATCTGGAATTGCCAGGCCCCCTGAGCCTGCCCCCATTCAGATTTTGTAAGAGAAGGCTCTCAATGAAACTTGCTAAATTACTGCCTCTAGTTTTACACTGCTCTCCTGTTTAACTGGGACAAAAATTGAGCCTAAATTTATCTGAATCTTCCCATATTATGTGGGTCAGGAAGAAATGAGAGGATTTGAATCATCTTGCAAAATCCAGTTTTATTGAAGCGTAGTGCTGAGTGTCAAGATGTAGCACAGTGCTAATTTTTTCCTGCATAACTGAACAGGGACTAAAGGCTTCAAGCAGAAACAAACTTTACCTGATAGAGCGAATAACCAATACTAAGCAGAGCTTCTCCCATCTTCTTCTGTCTCCTGCGGTATTTCTGCATCAAGCCTACCAGTATGGTACAGCACGGCTCATTCAAACTTCCTTCATGGTCATCATCTGGTTCTTCCAACCGAATTTTAAACTGGGGATTGGTCCAGTATGTTGCTAAGAATACCCAAGGTGAGACATAAAGAAGAAGATTTTGATGTCATTGTAGCCAAGATAGCTGTCACTAGGATTATAGAGAATATCTCTTTGGAAGGACTTTTGCTTGGAGTTTTCCCAGCCCTTTCCGTTACGTTATATGAGGTTTTGCTGAATATCAGTTTGAGCCGTGACAAATCAAAGCACCAAGGTATTTTCTGGGGACTAATAACCAACAGGGAGGAGTTGATATCATTAATTCCAGACAGTGATTTATCTCCAGGAAACATCCTTGGCCAAGGCTGTTATTATTGCAAGAGAATCAAAAGCCAGACAGCCTCTCCTCCAGAGATCTAACCTGAGAACCAATGGAAAACAACACTGCCACTGAACTGTGACACCTCCCTGGCCTGCCCAACCCTTTGGGGGATTGCTCCAGTCAGTAGCAAAAGCCACGTAAGCAGGAAAAGCAGATAGAGAAAAAAGAAAAGAGCACAGCCATGAATTAAGTGCTTAGAGGGTTGGTAATCCCCGATGAGGAAATAAGTGTGAATTAGATCTTCATTTAGACTGCCAAGCTTTTGCTTACAGTCTAAACCACACAGAAAGAGCTGTACCTCTAAGCCCTTCCCATCGAAGCCCCTTCCAGTTCACAAGCATCTATTTTTTTTAGTGTTTTGGTTGGTATTTTCACCACTTAGCTGGGTCTCCACCTTGGTAGTTCTGGCAGCCCCCAGCAGTCGAACCCCGTCTCCACTGTCCATTAAACAGGGTCAGGTCCCATCTATTGACCTCGTTGCTTGTCAGTGTGTCAGGAGTCAAGTTGCAGATCTCAAGCCGGGTGAACTGCCTTTGAAAATCTGAAAATGCCATCCTGGCACACAAAAAGACCAAGGTTAGTCCATCAGCCTCAACAGTCAAGGCAACTGCAAATGGATGGCTCTCCCAATAGGGGAGCAAACATCAGTACTGCAGAGCTGCCCAAAGCCACATTTAATTGAACTCTGAATCTTGGAACTGGCTTTTGGGAGACAAATTTCCTGCTTCTTTAATGAGCTGTGTCTCCTGGAGACAGTTGCCAATGGCTGTTACACATATTGGGCTCAGTCATACCATTTTCTGTCATCGCCAGCAGTGGACAATCCCTTATGATCATGCTTCATTTACTAAAACTGGTGGGAAAAAATGTGCAAGGAGGTGTCATTTAATGGGAGCAAAAATTGGCCCTTATGAAAGTGTCACGCTGTAGAAGAACAGTTTCAGTTTGGTGTTGTGCTTTAATTCTATTGTTGATGTTTATTTTTAGCATTCCTAGTACGTTTGCATGAGTGACAGTCATTGATCACTTCATGCCGCAAGCAGAGGTCTATTCTCATTTCTCAGTGCCTTATGGCTCGTACAGCTGATTGCACTACAAGATGGTGGCCATTTATCTTCCCAGTCTAGGACAGAGTGACATGAGCTCAGGACTGATCCATATAATCAACTAAGTGGGATGGGCTTTCCATTAGGTCTGGGTAAACAGACTCTTCCCAAGCTGGTAATCTAAACCTTTTCATTAGTGTGTAGCATTTAGGCAAAAAAATAAACTTCAAAATGTAGAGCAGCTGAGGTTCATTCTTGCCACCTCATTAATTTTATTACCATCTGGTCTCTATATTTTGTATAAGCACTGAATTATGCAAGCTCTAATAAAAGGTAATATTTGAATAGGAAGGGAGATAAACACGAGTCTAACAATGCATGCATGTTATTATTAACCCCCTTGGTGCCAGCAGTTTCTCTCCACCCAACTGAAAGGACTGCTTAAAGAGCACACATGCATGTAAAATGCCCAAAAGGTTAATCTAAATAAACAGTTCTCACCAAAACTCTCCATCATCTACTTGCTTATCCAGAGCTTGTTTTTGTTTGGGATCAATGTAATTCCATTCAGGAGCACTGCAGACAAAACGCAAAAGCAGCTGTTCAGTTGTGTTTCATTCTACAACAAGATCAGAGGGTTAGGCTCTCTCTTTGGTTACAGCTGACAAAGGAGCATGTATTTCTTCAGCAACTAGACCTTCTGCCCCTCTCAATGGTAGTACACACCGCAACCTGACTATATGAGGCTGGAATCACATTGCAACCATATATGCAGCAAATAAGCCTTAAGCTGAATCATCACTGCCAGGAGCCAGAATGTACAAATATTTCAGACTGGCTGGATTAGATAACATGCAGCCTGAAAGTCAGGCAGAGCTTCTCCACTGTAAGATCTATTGGGATGCCGGAGAGTCTCCCTAGGGAAATGACAGAAGCTCTGCTGCTGGGGCCACAAAAGAAGAAAGCAAAACAGTGGAATTAGTACTGCAGAAAACATCACTGCTCCTTTCCCATCCTGATGTTCAAGCACAGCAAAAGCTGGCTTCTGCTCTGATCTGCTCCCATGTGTCCATGCAGTTCTGTACCTGCCACAGCAGGGTTGTCTCATGGTAAAACAGGCATAATAAAATCAGGATATGGCATGTGTGCACGCCTGAGGCATCTTAACTTGGGGCTGAGCAAAGCAGCTCTGGTAAAGGTAAGAATAATTGTAAGGTTTATTTCTATTTTCTGTCCTTAAACATGATACAACATCAGCACCAGGACTGTAGTCAGTCAGTCAGGAGAGGAAAGTGGAGTCTCTGAATGCTGCATGAAAAAATACATTGTGGCCTCAGTTAAAGTGAAATTTACGCCTTTGTATATACAAAAATAAAGAGGTGTTGTCACTGCCAGTTTCCTGGATTCCAGGATAGTGGAAACCCGGACAGTTTCTGAGAGATTTTCAAACTTCTAGGTCCTTTGCTTAGTCATCATCCTCAATTTTTTAAGATTCTCCAGTAGAAACTGGTCTGCTTTAGAGCCAAGCAACCTTAGAGTTGAAGCACAGGCACAATAATTTATCCCTGCTGTAATACCCAGGAATGGGATTGGTTTGCGTATTCTTCTAAGGTCCTGGCACTATTAGTAAGACCAACCTGAGAAAAGTTATCTTGCAAAATGATGTGGATATGGCTTGCGTTGGTCGGCTCACAATTAAAACATGGGCTGTTTGCTCTTATTAGATAGCTCTGCCTGAGGCAGGGAAGAATGTCCGACAGGCAGAGCAGATCAATATCTAACCCTGCTAATAAATTAATAGTGTTTTATTCCAACTGATCCAGTATCTCTCCTAAATGTGCTTTGTGATTGGATTAACTCCATAGTCCCAATTTAATTTTTAAAAGATACCAAAATACACTGAAGAGAGAGAAGCAGGGGCATGTAAAAACCTACTTATCACTCCAAGCTCCAGTCCACTCCACTTCACCCCAGGGATTTCTAAGCCTCACTAGTTTCTCTAGCCGTCCTCTGTAATATACCTAAAAGATCCACAACAAGCAGAGCGTGAGCACTTCCATTATTCCAATCATCACAGGACAATTGCTTTTCAGACTGGATGAAACATGATTTGTACTTGAGTGATGCAGTCAATTACAATTTGCAGAAGTTAGAAGACACATAGATACCTTCCACCCTTATTTTACATTATCCCGTGCCACCAAGCGAGCCATTAGCTGCAGCACTCACCGTTTCATATAATGACAGCAACCTGCAAGGAAAAACATCAGCTACAAAACAGCAGAATATCTGCATCCTCAAAAGCAGGAGACATCACACAACACAGCAAGGTTGGAAAGAGGTTATTTGGCATGGGCACCTCTGTAAGGATTTCGGTTTCAGAGGAGCAGGAGTATCCAGGGCTCACTGTGAAGGTGAGACTAATGGCACAGCTCCTGAAAGAGGCTTTTACTCCTTTCTCATTAGTGCTGACTGGCAAAGTACACACTCCCACTTCATGAAGTACAAACATGGGGAAAAGGCTGCCTCTTCTGTTTCTCATTTCTGTACCCTCCATTTCAGTTACAGCTTGGCCCACCTTTACATTTTGTATTCCAGTTTTCTGGTACAACACAAGTTGAAGACTGCATTCTATATATACTATACTACATATACTATGAGTATATATATACCATATATACTGTATATAACTGCCAGTACAGAGCTTCTGACCTAAGTACTGCAGGTACTTTCCTTTTACTGTAAGAGGGTGCATCAGTGAGCAACATATTTATTTAGTCAGTCACACAAAGACATCAGAAAGTTGAAGGCAATGTAGTATTGCAACCCCAAGCCGGTTGGTATGATGGCCCTCGAGAGGCTGGCTTACCTCTTCTGCTCCAGTGACAGAGTAAGCATGTCCCTTTACCAACTTCAGACTTGTGATTGCTTCTATTTCAGATGCAGATGTTATCTGGGGCGATAAAAGTATACTCATTTAGGACTACACACTGTGCATGAACTCTGCTTTCATGAGCAAATGAATATAGGGGAAGATATCCAAATCAGTATGCATAATGAATATCAATATTCTTGATGCAAAGTATATTAAATAGAGGTGAAATCCACAGCAGAAGTCCATCTCTACAATTCCAGCCCCTAAATATGCAGTCCTAGCACAGCAGAAATTCAATGTACAATGAAATCTAAATCCAATTCCCACCTCAGGTAACAGACTCAGTCACCTGCAAAGACATGTTCATGCGAACTACAATCTAGTCTGCCTCAGCTGAGATCCAACATATCAAAATTCGAATAATCTTATATGCCATGAATCCGGATTTCAACCAAGATAAGGAAACAAGATGTGAAAGGCGTGAAGTTTCAGTAACATGTACAAACATCATCTGTAACTTGAGACAGTTGGTATTACATGTGTTAATAATCCTTAGGACTGAAAACCAAAGGCGGAGTCAGACTACAGGCTACAAGAAAGTGTCTCAAAGAGTTTGTCTCTGGCAGTCGAGGGTCTGGAGCTGAAATTACACAGAATTTGAGTGAGAAATGGTACGTGGAGAATGAAAACAGAGTGGGAAGTCCACAGTTCATGCCATGTCTCTAAGTATTATCACATGCTTGTAAAAAGGGAGGCATGATGAGAGTTGGTTACTTAGAACTTAGTCCAATGTTTTTATAGCTGAAATCAATAAAATTCTCCCATTAATTAGACTTTGATTTTACTTCAGACCTTCCTACCTAAGTCTAACATTGGTCTGAGCTTTTGTTGCAGTATAGACCAGAGTCCTGAGAAGAACAGCAAGGAGAGTAAAGCAGCAGCAGGGTCTTACATCGATGGAACAGCCAAGCAGCGACCCAGCTCTCAGAGCCTTCTGGATGATTTGATACAGGTTTGAAGGAGCCCTCCGCAGTTCATAGGACTCAGAGATGCCTCCAGTAAAATCCTCAAAGCCCTCTATAGTGGACCCTCCTATGAGAGCTTCGTAAGAGCTGTTCAACCTGGGGGAGAGATGACAAGAGCTTTATCAGGGGCCATCTCCACCTGTAAGCATTGGCACTGCAAAAAGAAGGGTTTATAATTCAGTATCAGACATCAGTGTGACCTGGAGTACCAGCAGTAAAACCCCTTGAAACAGACAGTTGGCAATACCCTTTATGGACCTAGATAAGTAAATAACGGATGGAACGGAGGCTGCATTTGAGTGTAGTGCATTGTGTCTAACACCACAACCACCTCGGCAGTCAACTTCTGCACACCCAGGAGTGCTGCTCCTGCTTAGCCACCGTACTTGGCATAGGCCTTCTCCAGCAGTGCGCTCCAGAACTCATTGCCTTCCTCCGAGTGCACGAAGAGCAGCTTCCCGTTCCTGGTGGGCAGCCGGTCGTCCACCACGACGTCCACCCACTCCCCGTACTGCCAGAACTGATGGAAAGAAGACAGGAAAAGATAATGGAGGCTGGTGTGCACATAATAGCTCCATGCTACCATCTTCCTATCCCTTTGCCTGTCATCAGCTCTCCCTGGATAAGTCACTGTAAGGTTTCATTCCTGTGTTGGACCCCTCTCCCTTGTAATAGAGGCAAACCCTTCCCAGCCCTGTGGAGCACTGAGCAGGATTTTAAAGTATTCAATTTTGCTGATAGGTAATATTAACAGCCGCTTGTTGCACATTACACTTGGAACACTGTCTGAGCTCCATGGTGGCGAGTCCAGAAAGCTAGTGTGTAGTAATAGCTCTAAGTGCTGGTTCCAATTCAAATCAATTCAGAGTATCCAAATCAGAATACTCTAAAGTGCCTTTTCTTGTCTACTTTTTTAAGGCCCAATCCAATGGAAAGTAAAACAACCGTGCCCCTGTAAAATTGCTGCAAGGAGAGGTCACCCAAAAGGGAAACACTCAGTAGTGCCAATCCCTTCTGAAAATACTGGGAAATGCTAACTTTTTGCCTGAACTCTAGAAACACTCCATAATTTGATGCAGTCCTGAAAGGAAATAAGATAACTCACATAATAACCCCCTCTGCTGAGATGAGCTGATGAAAGGAATAGGTGTGTGCTCTATAACATCTGTCCTCACCAAAACACCTCCTTTATCTTTGCAGAATGAATCCATATTGCTCATGCCTGAGCCTAACCTCCAGTCAAAGCAGGTTGCCTCAGTCCCAACACACCGGGTCTACAGGTTAGGAAATCCAGGCAAAGCCACAGGGAGGGAAGGGAAGGAGAAGGAGGAGCAGAAGGAACCACATCAGCCTGAATTCACTCTTGACAGTTGGCAGTGACAGAGTTTGGCTTGACTCAAGCGGCATGATGGTTTGGCTCAGTTTATAAACCCTGTATAGCTCACCGAGCCCTATCAGCTGTAAGACAGCAGAACCTAGCCAGTAAGCAGGTGTCACTTAGCATTATTTAACTGTGGTCTTCTTTTCTTCCCCTCTTCCCCACCAATTTCACTTAAAAAGTTTAAGTCTTGAATATTTAGCGTGTGCCAAACACACACACACACAAAACAACCCTGGTTTATCTAAATACTAGAATTTTCCTTCTTTATTCTCAATACCCTGATCATATAGGTACCTGAAAATGAAAGATCCCAGCGTAGTCCTTCTGGAAACTCTGAGCTTTAGGAACAACGCGGTACAAAATGTCTGGATTCAAAGTGAGAGATGCAATGGCAGCCAGGAGCCAGCAATCACCTAAAACCGCATACGATACATGGCAGAAAAGTTCATTTATAAATAAGAGTTTGCTGAGTTGAGCTTTACACCATTATATCACGCTTCCCTCTAGACTTAAATGCCAGCGTTAAGAGCTTTGCAAGGTCCTGCCAGACTCAATATTGGTTCTGCAATCCATTCTGTTTTGTTATTTATCTCTTTTGCTCGTTTTCTACTCACCCAGACTGCACAGGTATCTTGGGTCCTCTAAGGCTGATCATGGTGGTAATTTCAAAGATCTAGTTTGGGCTTTGCTATTTTGATTTTTTGAATGAAGCTGTGAAAGTAGGCTGCTTATCTAAGCTTGTTAATACCCTCAGGACATCAAGAACATAGCCAGAAAGAGAAGGCTTTTGGGGTATGTGGGTTGTAAAGCCTGCTGGGCACCACAGTGTTAATGAACTGTGGTACTTTAAACACAAGCTACCACACCTGGGAGAGGCAAGGGCTTAGTCCAGAAGAGGGCAAAAGCTCTGGGCTGATAAAAGGATGATGGGACTTCCATTTTTATCTTTGGAGATGATTTGATGGATAGCATGAAAATTTGGGTGGCTATTCCTCCTTAGCCCATTTATCAAAGGTCTGAATTGGAACCAGCACTTAGAGCTATTACTACCGATTTGCCCAAGAGTCTAATGGAAGCTGAAGTCACCTGGGAACACTGTAGGGAGGTGAGTCTTTTCTCTGGCTCATTCCTTGTCCTGGTAAGGATGGACACTCTCCCTGGAGGCTGTGCATCCTGCAGCTGCAGCTGGAGCTGTTTGCAGGCTTAGTTACCTGCTTTTGTGGATTGGAGGTTGGATAAGTAGAAGCTACTATCATATGAAAGGTGGTGCCCCTGGGAATCTCAGTGACTCCTGGGTTTTTTACAGTGTTTGCATGCTGCGAACATCAGGAAGTACTTTTGTGATTCTGTGTTACTTCTGAGGTGTGCAGAAAGTCTGGGAGAAAAAAACTGCTCTGAAGGTCCATTTTCCTGGTTCCCTGTGGATTATCTGTGCCAAGATATAGTTTCTTTATGCATGTGCATATCCTGCAAAAGGAACTGGCATAACAGCTCTTGCTTCAGTGGAAATAAGCTAAGCAGAGAAACAGAGGAAAGAGTTTAGTCTGTAGCATCATTTAGTATCTTAGAGCAGCAGTTAACTCTTCATATTGACTTGGGCTTTATGATATAGTGCCATCATGAATATAATTGTATAAGCAAGATATGGGGACTTGCTGGTGCTCGTGCTCCCTGCTTCCTGTACTCACTGGGTGATACCCAGGTACCTCCTACAAGCTGAGCAAGAAACAGATGTTTCCAGCTGTGCAAGCAGAGACTTGAGAAACACCAGCAAAGAAGTGCCCTGGTGTGATGATCTATAACTAACCACCGGAGCTAGCTCATTGGAGTATGGGTGCAAAAGAGTGATCTACCCAGTGTGCCAGCCAGTTTCCATCCTGTACCCAGTGTTTCCCTTCTGTTTCCAATCAAGAGGGAAAACCTAGTATTAGTATATGAGGTGCTGCTTAAGCCTTGCCCCCGGATTTCTCTGTGTTATCTTGGCTGCCACATTCAAGAAAGAGCATTCAAGGTACAAAGCGGTAGAAAAATTTCTGGATTACCTCCTTCTCCCCCTCCACCTGCCTTTCTTATGAGAAGAGGCTGAAGTTTTGTTCTGCTCATCTTACGCAAGCTCAGTTTGAAGAGGAAGTGTGAGGTAGGTTGAATGCTACTTTGCAGAAAAGCTGTTTGAGCCAAGAGCTCTTACTTGAAAAGTAAGATTTCTTTTACAGGAGTACAGACAAATTAAACTAAAAGGGTTGTGATGTGTTTAAACTGGAAATGGGAAAGAGTTGCTGCTGTGCATATAGAAAAGAGAATCCAAAAGCCTCAGCCTCTAGAACAACTATGAGCAAAAACCTTCAGTTCATCTTCAACCTAATGATTTTCAAAGTTCTTTTGCATTCTGTGGGAGAGGGCTCAACGCCCTGGTCTGGAAGGTTCTTCCCAGCCTTAGGTATCTATGTATAAAATAAGCAAAATTAGGAAAGCACAAGGCGGGGGGGGGGGGGGAAAGGCTTCAAGAAACTCCCCTCCCAAGAAAATGTAGATGCAGCAAAAAATGAGACAGAACACCCAGATCTGCTTTGTATGTATTTTGTTTGGGCTTTCCTTAGTACAGGTGTATTCCTTATGCTGTTATAATCTGTCCTTTTGCTTGGAGAGATAGGAATAATGGTGATGTCTGAGGAATGACTCTTCAAAGGAGGAAGATGAAAAGCCTCATAAAGTTATAAATTAAGCCCCCATGTTCTCAACTACCCCAGACTTTCTTGCTGCCCTGGCTGTTCCTGGCATGCTGTGGAGCACAGAAGGTTGCAGGGTGGGGGTCCTGGTGTCCCTGTGGTGTCCCTCCACTCGCGGTGAGACTAGAGAAGGTCAGCAGCAGTGACAAGTTGGTGCTTTCCCAATGTGCAACATCTGTAAGGGTTTTCCCTTCCTGGTCCAGGCTAGGTTTCTACAGCCAGTGAAGGGGAAACTACTCTGGGCTTTGCTGAGGATAGTGTATGTTTAATGCACAATTATGCAGAAGAGTCAGTGAAATAAGAGGGATTTCCTTAAATACGTTATTTACTTCCCCGACTCAGAGCTAAACAACTCCAGAATCTCAACTCCATAAGATGCCAAATGCAGCGTGAAATCCTTTACAGCTATCTTACAGTATGAATTAACTTCTTGGCATCTGGGAGAACGAGTGACATTGGCGCTTCTGCCTCCTGCAAGCACACCATGCAATCTAACCTCCTAGGGAAGCATTAGGGGCAAGTCTACACAAAGTATGCATGGAAAGAATTGTGTTGGAAGAATTGAGTTGGGAAAATACGCAGAGTACTATCTCTAAACCTTGCTTGGGAGCCTAATATCTTTGGCTGAGCTTGTGGCTAAACAAGCATCAACCATCCGCTCCAAAAGGAACCAGATGGGAATTGGCTGCTGTGCAGTAACTTGATAAAAAGGAAGGTTTGCATGGGGTGCCTAGGAGCACATGGTTTGAGAACATATTTATATACAAGTGATGCATGACGTTCAAGCTCCTGTGACGAACTAAAGAGGATGCAGGAATCTGTATCAAAGAGCTTCCAGGATGGAGCCTAAACTGCACAAGTTGCCTCTTATCTTTTTGTACACCACAATGGGATCCTGGCCTACTAATAAGTTTTCTCAGCTCTACCGGATAATACATTGCTAGTTCTAAAAGAGCACAAGTTAACAGTACATGTTCCCTTCTTCAAAGTTCAGCAGCGTTTTGCCAGCAGCAAAGTTCAGTTTTGTTTGTGGCTGTGCCTACAGGACAGTGCAAAATCACAAGCTCCCTAGAAAGGCAGCTTGTGTAGAACAACTCAGACTTGTCCTGACTCAGCTGCAGGTTATGAGTAATGTTTCAAACTAAGGAAACTATTTGGTTCCTTTCCCAAAAAGTTAGTTTTTGAAGGAAGAGGAAAATGAGGCCAACTGGCCAACGAATTAAATATTTAATTAGAATGTATTTCCAATCCAGTTATAGTCAGAAGAATGCCAATATCAGAAAGCATTTCTGCTCACTGTATGTGCTTGAAGTTGTAGCCTTACAGCTCAGTTTTCTCACCATTAGCCCTGCAAGGCTGAATCACCTACAGGCACATACACTGCTTTGTGTTCAGCCTCATATTTAATGAACAGAACTTGCAGACAAGTGCCAATTACAGTGTTTACCATTGCTGCTGAATGTGCTAAAAAGAAGCCAGCTTGATTCCTGGATCTGAAGTAATTTATAGTGTTGGTAACACACAGTATTTACTTATTTATTTATAGATTGAAATAAGCATTTTTGACCTTGAGTTTTCGGTGGAAAGGGTAAATGTGAAGCCTCGCTCTTTCTGTGTGCATATATGTATACATATATATCCACATGATCTTGGAGAATTACTGTGGCTTAGTGTGCTTGAAATAAAATCACTTGCTGCTCACAGATGTACAGAGATGGCTCGTGTTCTCAGTGCTACACAAGCACCTCCTGGTTTAGAGAGATAATCGAATTGCTGCAGAGAATTCCGAATCCTCAGTGGCCTGGGAGCTGAGTGACTCCTCTGTATTGATGATGTTTACCCAAGCATGCTGCACTCACAGAGGCCAGAAAATAAATGAGAAATCTGATTAGTTTCAGTTGCTACAGAGCCACGCTCGGTTTCTGGTTTAGCTATCATCAAAGTGTCTAGACACAGAGCATATAAACTCTTCAGTGACCTAGTGATGGTGAGTTTCAGCTCAAAGTCCAAGTGTCTGGTTCAAAGATCTAACTGGGCAGTAGAATCATAGAATGGTTTGGGTTGGGAAGGACATTAAGATCATCCAGTTCCAACCTCCTGCCATAGGCAGGGATGCCTCACCACAGATCATGTCGCCCAAGGCTTCTGTCTGGCCTTGAAAGAAGTATCTCTCTTCAGACGGCACCCTGGCTTCTTGCTATTTCAGAAGGTGTTCAGAAGGGACCCAAATACTCTACTGTGTCTCATGCTTCTCTGTTTGTCAAGCAGATTTGATTCTCAGCTTTAGCCTCCACTGGAAGCCCTTCGTCAGAGCTCATAAACCTAGCAGACATCAAAGAAGCACATACAGCTTTATCATTTCTGGCAGTAAAGGTTGTTCCTGTTTTGGCATTTCTAAAGAAGGCTTCCTGAATTTTTCTATGGAAATGAATGAAGCTCTGCAGCAGTGTACAGAAAGGCAAAGGAGCATCCAGCAAAGGAACAGCTTTTCCTCTCTTTGGGGTCTCAGAGTTGTCAGTGAATATATTTTTCGAGATGTAAGGCATGTAGAACAAGGATCTCCAGTGCCCATGGGATTGAACATCAGAAGACATATTAATGTCTATAGCAAAATAAATTAACAAACCCAGGACTACTAAGCACTTTCCTGCCTATAGGAGTTCCAAAGGCTCACTCAGAAGGTATCAGATTTATCTCAGAGCTCTCAGGCTTTGGTTTGTTCTCCAATCTACCCATAATCTTCTCAGATTTGCCCTTAAGACACAAGCAAAGCATGGATGGTGTGGGCTCCTCAGCTGGTGTGAACTGGTGCATCAGTGCTGGCTTTAGGGGACTTCTTGACAGCCCAGGCCAAGGGAACTGCAGTGTCTGGAGTACCCTCTGATCCTCCTTCAGGACAAAAGGTGCCCATGAATATGAACAGCGTGGATCTGGAAAGCTAATATTAAACTGAGAGGGTTTGAGTGTGTTTTATATTATTTAAGTTAAATTTATGCCACTTGCTTCTGGAGCTTCTGCAAACAGTTCTGGGATTAACTTACTCAAATAGCTGCAAGAAAACCTCGTAAGTCACCTTTAATAACTGAGACTATGTGACTGCATTGCAAGTTGTTACTAGGCTATCAAAAAGATACGGTTCAAAGAACATTCAAAATATTTCCTCTTTCAAGTTCCCATCAAACTTCCCAAGCTGATATTCATCTAGCTTACACTGTTGTCAAAGAAATAAGTTTAATGGAGTGAGACTTAACTCTGGGTTTTCTTGTTCCTTTTGTTCATATAAGCCCAGACCTGCACTGTTAATTTTTAATATTTTTTTTAAGAAAAGAAACGTGTCAGAGAAGATTATTAAAAATAGGCTCTATTTCCCTAAAGGACTTGTTAACAGGTCACATACGTGCCTTATGTAAATATGTAATCAGGGTTCATTTCAATGGAAGTGTTTTACATGAGGGCTTTAGTAAAAGGACTTTGATATTCAAGGTACTGGATCAAATAACAAAAAAACATAGCATGCCTCAGAGATGCAAAGCAAATACCTGAGCACTAGAGGGAAAGTACCGTGCCTAAATTTTTTCTGTGAAGGGTCAGTGTGTGTAAAAGTGAATATAAGCAGCCTTGCAGAGAAAGTTGGGGCTGTTCAGCCTGGAGAAGAGAAGGCTGCGTGGAGACTTCATAGCAGCTTCCAGTATCTGAAGGGGGCCTACAAGGATGCTGAAGAAGGACTCTTTATCAGGGAGTGTAGCAATAGGACAAGGAGTGATGGGTTCAAACTGAAACAGGGAAAGTTCAGGTTAGATATAAGGAAGAAGTTCTTTACTGTGAGGGTGGTGAGGCACTGGAAAAGGTTGCCCAAGGAAGCTGTGAATGCTCCATCCCTGGCAGTGTTCAAGGCCAGGTTGGACAGAGCCTTGGGTGAGATGGTCTAGTGTGAGGTGTCCCTGCCCATGGCAGGGAGTTGGAACTGGATGATCTTTAGGTCCTTTCCAACCCAAACCATTTTGTGGTTCTATGATTCTATCTTTGATTATTTTATACTTCTATTTTTGAGAAAGAGAGAGAAAAGGAAGCTCCTAACAAAAGGAGATTTTGGGGGTTTTCTTCTAGGTTAAGGAGTAGCTTTCAGGACTAGCACTTGGGGTACTGCCCATCAAAGGCTGGCTTGGGAAAGCCTAGAGCCAGGCACTGTCCCCAGATTCAGAGGTCTGGGTACAGTACTGCTAGTTAGTTTGTGGATTTTGGCACTGCTCTCTAATGAAAGCCCATTTAGCACAGAGGACTGGGACTCCACAGAGACATTCAGGAGGTGACAGAAATCAAAAGAGAGGCTCAGAGTATTTGCATTCAGTTTTTAGGCTCAACACAAATAATGCATTGACCTCTTCTGGTTTAAGGGCAGGTAATATTTTTTCAGTTCTTTAGCTTGTAAACTGTCAAGAAAATGAGTTTTTACTTTAGGCATACAATCTTTTATATATGTATTATATATATATGTATATATACACAACAATTATAGAAACTTTCCAAATTGGAGGTGACAAGAAATGTCGCTTTTATTACTTATCTGAACCATTCCCCTAAAACATGGTAAGTGATTTCCACATCCTCTATTCCAGTATCCACCGAATAAATATTCTGGAGGAAGTGCATGATTGGGCATCTTATTTTTAGCATTTGAAGCACAAGCCCACACACCAGGGAATTTTTTAGCAATTGCTTTAATGGTGCTCTGTTTACAGGACCAGCATTGGTATTATTTATTGCCAATGACTTGCAGAAATTGTTTGAATCTTATTTGCACAATGGATGGGCTAGAAGACCAGTAAGGTCAGGAGTACTGCAGTAAGCAGCACAGGAGGGAGAAAGGCTGTTTCTCTGAGTCTAATCTATCAAATTCTCATTACAAGAGCTTCAGCCTTCCCGCCTCTATATGTAGTCAGGGGAGGTTGCTGCTGCTGTCTTCTGGAGCTGGATCTTATCAGCGAGGCAGGCAGGCAAGGAGGCTGCAGCAGCAGCTATTCAAAGGAGGGATAAAGCTCCCTTCTGGCTACTTGCATAGGAGCTCTGTTTAGACAAAGGCAGAGCTTGGAACAATTTGCTTATGGATGCTATTACAAAGTTTACATGCTCTGTTCCTTTTTACAATGCGGTGCTTGTTTATAACTCATACCTGCAAGCAGATGGGCCATCCTGTTTGGCATGAAATGGCATGTCATAGCCCCAGCCCCTGGACTAAACCAGTTCCTGCTCTGTTCCTTGGTTGTGTATTTGTTTTGTGTGAAACTAAGGCTGGAACTTCCTCTGCCTCCCAAACAACTAGGCTGCAGGGAGAACCTTCCCCAGTGCCCCTTGTTCCCTGAGTCCTTGGAGCTGCTCTTGCTGGAATGGACATGAAGCCCACTCTCTTGCTTCAGGGTAAGTGCTGTCATGATTAGATTGGTGTCCAGCTCTGCCTCAAGAGGTGAAAAGCAAGCCAGTCTTCTCCCCACAATGAGATAAGTAGCTTCCTACCTCCAGGAGATGGTTTGATGTCTCCCAGGTTTGACATAGCTCTTACAAGCCCGCATATACCCTGTCTCAGGCAGCAATGCATGAGTCCCCTTCTTAGGTATCTGCCTCTCTCCATGCTATGTCTCGGAGACAGCCAGTAAAATAGTCAGTGTATGAGGAATTTTCAAGTGAAGCTTAATTTTTATTTCTTCTTCCAAACCTGAATTCAGAAGCACTGTACATACCCAGCTCTCCTTGGCAGACATCTGTCCGAGTAGCTCCTCCAACTATAAACTGAGGGTTGGCGCATAACTCCTGAAAGACACATTTTCAAAGCATGCATCACCCTCTGGTCGGAAAAATCTCATTTCTTGTTCCTTGTTTCAGTGTTCAAAAAGTACTACAAATCTTCAACATGTCATTAAAAAGATACCCTTTGTCCTCTGTCTGATAAACGTGATGTCAGAGCAGTGTTGCCTTGTTGAAGACTGCGTGGATCTTTCTAAGGCAAACCCTGCAGCCCTTTGCTGCTTGAGACTGTCAGTGATATTGATGAGAATTTTTGCTACTGTGGGGACAGAGGTGAAAATTCAACCTCAGCATTTACATCTTATTCTACCTTGCTGCGGTCTTGGCTCAGTGCAAATGAGTTTGCGACCACTACTGCTGGCTCTGGAGCCGTGCTGAGTTTCCATTGCCACTGGCACGGAGGATGTCCCCCTACTTCCTGGGAGGCCATGCACACACATACTTTTATTAGAGACCCCCCCCTTTCCTCTTGGTGCTTTGGGGCCAGCCAAGTAGGCTATGGCAATGACTGTCCTTCTTATCCCAACGCGGAAGCCTCCAATTCATGCCCTGAATTAGGAAGTTAATGTTGCCTCTTTAGAGACAAAAGCCTTCCCTTTCTCCTCAGTGTTTTCCATGAGCTTCTGGATGGCAGCAAGAGGCAGTTTATAGGAAGCCTAACTTGGCAAGCAGGGTGAAGGAAGGCTTAGGCAGTTACTAGCTCTCCCAGAGAGCAGCAGCTGTCAGCATGAGCATCCTGTGGGGTAACTCAGAACTTCTTGTGCGTGACGAAGAGCCAGTTTGTGATTCTCCCTTTGCAATAGGTGTGATCACAACTGCATCCTTTTTGCTTTTGTGGTTTCCCAGCTGGTGAGCTGCCTCAGTGGATAGGAGCTGTGAGAGGTTACCGCCCTCCAAAGCGGTATACCTGGTGGCAGCCAGTTGTGTACAACTGATTTGTCACCCTTCGTCCTTTCTGAGCCACTGCAGAGTGCCTCATACACCTTGCACACAACTGCATTTCCACCTTCTCCCTTTCTATAAGCCCACTGTTGAAACCAGAAGGTAAGTCTTTGATGGCAGTGTCTAACATTCACTGTCTGCACACCAGCAGTCACAGCCTGGGGATAATGGCCTTAGTGGATATCTAGTTTTCAGGGGGTGTTTCTCCAGCAGATCTGCTCCAGATTGCTCTCTGGGTCCTGCTGCCTATTCCGAGTGCAGGCAGGTAAGTGAACAGTGATCCCATCAGCCTGCAATCACAGGAGGAGAGTTTGTGACTGTGTCTCTGCCTGCAGCAGGCACAGTTCTGTTCTTGTATGAGGAGCCCAAGTCTAATTTACTGAGTTTTCTGAGGCTGCTCTTTGCCCAGGGTCAGCAAAGCCAAGAAACACATCCAGGGTACTTGCTGCTGAAACATCCAAGTGCCAGAGAGGGATGCTGAGGGACAAACAGGGTTGCCAGCATAGAAACTTGGAGTTACTAAACCTGCAAGCTTCTGGTTCTCATTTTTCAGGTGAAAAACATTATAAGAATGCAAGCTTTGATATTCTCCCTGCTTCTCACTTTCCCCCATCACAGGAAGGGAAGTTGTCTGGGGGGTTTCCTTCCTTCCTGTTCCTCAGTTTTTCTTGATATCAAGGGGCAAAACAACAAAGGAGGAGTAGGGACAGAAACAAATGACTGGAAACTGCGTGTGCAGAAAAATCTCCAAAGCCTTGATTTTGTGGTTTTAAAAAAAAAATAAATCAGCATCTAATCTTTTCTGATGAAAATGACTTTTTTAAATGTAAGGCCTTTTTTAGGATATAACAACACTAATAACAGTTCCAGTCAGTTGCTCTTTAACTGTTATAGGTAGCTTGAAGAGAGCAAGAGGATTTTGTTTAAGTATTAGCCTGCTTCCCTGGGGTGCACAGTGGGAAGACCTTGGTGTAGGTACTGTTACAATTGGTTCATGGCTCCTGGGGTGCCCTGTGTTCTGTCTGGATACACGCAGAGCTTTTGTACCCAGCTCTGGATTGCACCCTGGACTTGTAGCTCTGTGGAGATAGGATGAACAGGGAGGAAGCAGGTTCCTATGAAGCAGTTATAGGACTCCTTGCTTTATAAAGAGTTTAGAAGATGTTGATTTCTTTTTTCCCTATCCCCTTTTCAACCTTGCATCTGCTATTGCAAGATAGAAGAAAAAACCAAAACATACGGATAGTGGATATTCGTGGATATTCACCACTGATTTAGCATGGAGGTTCAGGTGGAATTTGATTAGAACTGAACCCAGTAAAACAGGTAGTTATAAAGCACTCTTACCGTGGGGCGCTTCCAGACTATCCCCTGGGTTTTGAAGGAATACGGTCCCAGATCCCGGTAGCCCAGTGTGGAAGGACAAGCTGGGAACTCCTCATCCTTGAACAGAGTGCCAGCCTGCAGGCACTGCTGCTTCAGGGCTTCGTAGTCCTGCTTCAAATACTTGATGGCATTCCTGTTGGATCCCAGCCCGTCTGCAGCCGCTCTTTCTTGGCACAGCCTCGCTGCAACCCTGGACATGACTGGCTGCCCTCCTGGCTCTCTTTGCCTCCTGGGCAAGAGGAGGTGAATACAGGCAGGTAATAGGCTGGGGTGGAGCTGGCAGCTGCCCTAAGTGCTCCAACAGCCCTGGAGGGAGGAGGCACCAGAAAAGCAAATATGTACCTAAAATGTACTTGAGAGATGGAGGCTGGGGGCTGCTGCTGGGCCTCTGGCACTGCCTTGTGTTACTCCCACCTCGTTCGCTTTTTTCTGCCCCTTTTAAAGATACACTTCTAACAAGGAGCAAGGGAAAACCAGTGGTTTTGCAGACACACCTATTTACACATGGGAAGTAAGTGTGTGTGTGTGTGCGCGCGCAGTGTGCTGTGTGCTGAAAGTCAGGTTTGAGTCCAGATGAGGATGATTTTAAACTCCTTTCCTTCCTTCTGAGATCAGGCTCTATACTGTTGGAGGGGGTTACACAGCCACAAAGCCTGAAGATGGGTATCTATAGCTGCAGCTTACCTGGCTATGGAGACACCACTGAGTTTTAAAGTTGAAAAGTTGAACCCACTTCTGGCTTAAGTGATCTTTAAACAAAAAAGTAAAATCTCTTTGGTACTCCCAAAGCAGTATGATTTCATGAGTTAATTTATTAGCAATAAAAGGTGTGAGCTTGACAGAGCTAGAGAGGGCCACGTGGCTCTATGACCTGCAGAGGGCAAGGATATGGTCCTAGCCTAGGCCAAAAATGGAGAATTGTATCATCAGATAAGGAGGCAAGCTGGTAACCCCTGCTCCCCATCTCCAGTGTGACCATGGGTGAAAGTCACTGTACCTTCCCCATCTATAAAAATGAGATCTTATCTCCGCTACTGAGAAGTTAACCATAATGTTTACAGTCTTTCGGTGGTGCTTCCTGCACATAAAATACTTACAAGCAAAAAACAAAGCAAGCTTCAGGTGCAGAAGGCTTTTTAGACCTTAAAAAACAGTGATTCCTGTTCTTGTAGTAGAAAACCTCCAAGTTTCTACCCTGGCAGCCCCAGAGGTGCCCATCTTCCTGGCAAGGTGGCTGCAAGTGTCTGTAGGTTCAAAAACTGAAGCAGGAGCAATTTTCCATGGAGCATAGCTGCTCTCTGCTGTCTTCCTATTTAATGGTCAGGTTTCCCCAGCGAAGCCCCCTGCGTGTCAAGATAAGAGCTGGGGAAACAGCGGTTTTGTTTGCCAGAGAGTACGTTTGATGACTACCCCTTGGTAAGTTTAGAGAGAAGGTGTGGGGAAGGGAAGAGGGAATTTTTCAGGACCGAAACCTGTTGAGATAAGGAGTCCAAACAGAGGCTAGCCAGGTTGCTTGTCTGCAAATATTTGAAGAGCGTGAATGCAAAAGAGGAAACAAAGTGACTTGGCCAGTTTCAGGTGGGCATAGGTAGAGAAGGCTGGGCTGAGGGTGTTACTATACTGCTTATTCACAAATTCAATTAATACTGTTGAAATAGAGTAAAGGAGGAGGATGGCCAGAATTTCATCTCTCATTTCATTTCAGTACTTCTAGGTGATCCCATGTACTGAACCAGAGTAAACGGTTGAGGGCAGGGGTTCTTTCTTTCTAGAATGCATATAGACCCACGCAGAGGTACCCATTTTCTCCGCTCATGAGGCAGAACACTGCTTGCTTTCCCTCCCTGCACCAGCCTCCTGTGCTGAAGTTTCCTTCTTCCTCTGCTCCAGAGGCATGCTCCCACTTTGCTGTAATTGCTCTAACCTGCAAGCTCTGGCAATATTGTTCATGGGTCTGGGGCGTTTGGCTCAGGAATCTTTTGTTTCCCATGTACTCTTTAGACATACAGTTGATACGCTGTGTGCTCTGTAACTCCAGCTGCTACCGGACACAAGCGGGCACAGAAGGGGTGAGCCCTTGTCCAGTGTGTTAAGGTGAGATACAGAGGAAACACAATCAGATTTCAATCTTCATACACTCCAGTAAAATATGCCATAGGATTTTTTCTGTGCTATATACCTCACATTTGGGAAGAGGCTGAGGACAACCATTTTCTCCGGTGAAGGCCTAGACTAGTTCAGCACCCAGTGTGCTCACCACAACCCTCTCTTCCTAGTGATCAGCAGTACAGAACTCCAAATCGATTCCCAAGCTTGATTAGTAGCAGCATGATTTATTTTGTGTAGAAAGTGATACACAAGCACCATCTAGAGGATACAGAGAAGAGGAAAATGTTATGACTGCAGCTGACTGCAGCAACAAATGACAGTTGTACTACGGGGGGAAAAGTTCTCAGGTTCCCCGTGACTCCCAGGAAGTGCTGCTGAAGGCATTAACCCCAAGGGAAACAGCAACCATATAAAAAGTTATAACAGTTATTCAGATTTCTGTTCCTTTTAGGATTTCCGTAGTTTTGCCTGGCTCTGCCTGCTTTCCTTCCCCTTTCCCCCTTTCTTGACGACAGCAAGATGAGAGAAATGGCAAAGAACCAAAGAAACCATCATCTTGGTTTCAAAGTCTGCAAATTCCATGAAATCAAGGCTGTTCTGCATCTGTGGAAACCTTTTAGAAGAAAATAACCACCAATTATCTAGCAGTTCTAGATACATTTTTGCTGTAGTGTGTTAGAAATAAAATAGCTCTCCCACACTGCACCACTTTGCTAATGAGATTTAAAGCTGCTTAGCTGTATTTTAGACCCTGCAGCGTGGAAAGGGATTACTTTGATTTAGAATGCTTGCCTTCTCCTATTCCAGATGTATGGGCATCTACCTACCCTATTACTGTGAAAATGGAGTGACTACTAATAGGCAGACTAGTGTGAGCTATGACAGGTCCTAAATGTTTGCCTATAAGATTATTCGTCTAGAGGTTGCAATATTTTATCTAAATGTTTGGGGAGGGAGTGGTTGCTACAGGGTGCAGCCTAGTGGGTTCCCTAAAGGGAAACACATCTGAAATTAGCCATGATCCTGTTCATTTGTTTTATAAAAGCCAGAAAAGTGTTGGTGCCTGATGAGGAGGAAGATGACATTCTGCAATGGTAATGCCTGCACCTCAGGAGTGAAGCTCCGTAACACAACCAGGCTGATCCACAAATGGCTCTTCAGCACCATAAGGAGCTAGGAAGGGTGGATGCATTTTGCAGGATGACCCACGTACAGGGCAGAGCAGCTCTGAGCTGCTCACAACTGCTGACAGTGGTGTAAGGAAGGAGAAGCCCATCCTGCCTGGGACTCCAGGCTGAGAGTGGCAGCTGGATGCTCCTCATCCGCAACCAGCATGAGCTGCTGCAAAAACAGCTGAAGACACTTTACTTGCAAAATGTGACTTTTTTGAAGAGCTGCAGGTGTGCAGGGAGCTTAAAAAAGTCAAATTTCATTTTCTTTCTAAAGTTGCCTACTTTTAGGGGGATGCTAGAGGGGAACTATTCTTCAGGGTGCTAATGGTGGGAGCATTACACTGGTCTCACAGTCGAGTGGAAATCACTCCTTTCTTTAAGAAAATGAGCGTATGTGTGAACATGTAGAAAATCAAGGGACTGGCTCGTGAAGTCCTCAGAAGAACTTCCTTCCCTCTAACTGCGGACTCACACCCACATCTGCCAACTAACCTGGCTACAGAGGACTTTGTGGGTAGGCTGTGAAGACGGCTGCTAGGACAACCAACTTCCCATATAATAGGAGAAATCCTGTCTTACGACAACATATCTTCGTCTACCCTCAAACCACGTGGGACAGTACAGCCCCCATATGTTTGGGACCAGTTTAACAAGCCATGGTGGCAAATAAACCTTTTCTGGGCATTCCTGCACATACCTCTCCCACTGCCTACTTGAATCCTTGCTGGCTCAATTTCCTTCTGGCTTTGCTCCCTTCTGTTCCTCTCCTTTTCTGTTTGGCTCTGTCTCGAGCTCTGTCCCACCACAGAGACACTAAGAAAACTCCGGTAACTCTGACTGCCCGGGGCAGCGGTATAATGTGCTTGTACACACTTGATCTTCTTGATGGTTGTCCAAGTGGAGGCTGTCGGCACGCTGCCAGCAGACCCTAGAGTGGTCTGTAAATATCATCTATGGGACACAGGGGAGATTCAGAAAAGCAAAGCGATTATATGACAAACTGCAAGCCAGCTTAAACTTCTCCATTGGCTGGAAAGTGGCTAGAGGAGTTCACAAACCAAAACCGGGTTTGTGGGCCACTGACAATCACTGCTTTGAACTGACACTGGCTTCCTTTTACTGTGACTTGGGGAAAAAGTGAGAGAAGCCTGTTCTTTGGCAGCTGTACAGCTTTGAGCCACTGCGTGGAGCCAAACAAACGCCTTCTGAGCAGCTGTACCGCTCCTGGATCTGCCACATTAGGATGCAACACGGTTTCTTGTGAGTTAAACTCCCAAGTGGTGAGGTGCTGCTGTCTCTTAGTCTCCTGGTTCAGTAGATGGCTTTCTTGCCTCAGAGATAATTTTGCAGTGCTTAATGAATTGAAATAGGCAAGTAAAACCATTCTCCTGTGTCCTGCTAGAGCTTCAGCACAGCCATGCTGGAGACCTTGGCTAATGGTGTATCAGTGATTGAGTGCATGCAGCATGTACCAGCATTTACGGCATGTAACATTATTT
The DNA here is from genome assembly GCF_963264785.1 of Psittacula echo. Lineage (NCBI taxonomy): Eukaryota > Metazoa > Chordata > Aves > Psittaciformes > Psittacidae > Psittacula > Psittacula echo. The sequence continues at coordinate 12,372,057 of NC_137738.1, read as the reverse complement.
GATCCACTCCCAGTTCTCTATGTGTGACTGATTTCCCACATGCCTCAATAATCTGCTAAAAAAACCATTATTCTCCTTATGAAGGGAGCCCCTCTGACCCATAAGGAAGAGGAGACACCTTCAAAGCAGAGTGAGGTTGGTCTGCACGTGGCCAGTTTTGGACACCCTCAAAGGTGAGGTCAGGAATGCTCTCTTGCATGGCCCTATCTACATAGACACTGCTGGCTGGTGGGGCTCATACCACTCTCAAACCCTAACTTCAAATGGATTTTGGGACCCTCTTCTGCTGCATTGTGAATTGAATAGGCAAAGCTTATCTTGTTTTCTTGTTTAATAGTAATAACTTCCTATCTAAGTGTCTAAATAGGACCTGTGCTGAGTATAGGCAGAGGAATCATGTGTGATTGAAGTCCAAAACCACTTAGCAAACGGACAGTGTTTCCCAGTGCATCAGGGCACTGTGTCTATCAGCAATGAAGAAAAACCTCTGATTTGTAATTTTCAAGGAAGAGTTCCCACCACATCTCAGCAAATGGTACAGCTGGGTACTTTATGGTGCTTTAGGCATTTTTTCAACAATAACATTCATTTTAGTCATATAAGTTGGTTCCAAACAAGCGCTTACTGCATCCAGGGCTTGGGATAGAACAGAGACCAGGAAGTGCCTCTACTTCCAAGGCAGTAGTGCAGGCAGGGGGTGCAGTACTGCCCGGGAATGCTGCCTGGCACCCAGCACATCCTGAGTCAGACCTAAAATATGAAGCAAATGGCTTGAATTGTCCCTTGGAGAGCTGCCATAGTACGTGGGTGCCAGCAGCAGCGTTTCAGACATCCCTGGCAGCAGCTCCCTGCTGAAACAGAGACACTCCCTGCACCGTGCGGCTGGGGTGCACATCGGGGGGAGCTCGTTGCATATGGTTTGGGCTGTGCAGGGGAGTGTAGGTGGGTGCATGTGAGCGGTGACAGCAACACGTGCTTTGGTTGCCACCAGCAAATCAAGCTGGAAACATTTCTGTTGCATGTAGCTTTCAAAGCTGTAACAGGATGACAATACAGGGTACGTATGTAGCATATTAGTTTTTGAGCCATATTAGTTTTTCCTCTTTCTTTGGCTTTTTTCTAAGCTTACAGATTTGGACATGGATACTTCTGGGTTTTATGCAGGAAATACCAATTTTTTAATTGATATATACATAAAATCATAGAATACAAGATTGGATGGGAGCTCAAGGATCATCTGGTCCAGCCTTCTCTGGGCAAAGCATGACCTAGGCTAGATACCACAGCACCCTGTACAGCCAAACCTTAAACATGTCCAACACTGGGAAGCCCACCACTTCCCATTATTCCAGTGGCTGGTTGTTTTCACTGTGAAAAATCTTCCCCTAGTGTCCAGTCTGGATCTCCCCATGAGTAACTTGTGCACTGGAACAGGCTGTGGAGTGTCCCTCTCTGGAGACATTCCAAACCCGCCTGGATGCATTCTTGTGTAACCTGCTCTAGTGACCCTCCCTTGGCCGGGGAGAAGGACTAGATGATCTCGAGGTCCCTTACAACCCCAATGACTACGTGATAACCCCTCCTCTCTTCCATGTGACTACATAAAGAGGGAGTCTCCGTCTTGTTTGTAGCCGCCCTTTACAGAACATATGTGTGCTCTCGGTTCATTAGGACACGCTGACCGGTGGGGCTGTTCTTTCACACCGGTGAAGCGGGGCTCCAGTGAACCGGGGACACTCGTGACACCCACCAGGGGTGGTGGGGGTCAGGCCGGCCGGGGTCGAGCCGCGGCGGGGCGCGGCGATGTCGGGGATGGCGGCGGCGGTGGCGAAGGAGCGGGCAGCGGCGGCGGGAGCGGGGCGGCACAGTCATGCCGTGCCCTACCTGGGGCAGGACTTTGGGGCGCTGCGGCAGCAGTGCCTGCAGGAGGGGCGGCTCTTCCAGGACCCCTCCTTCCCCGCCGGCCCCGCTGCCCTCGGCTACCAAGAGCTGGGGCCCAACTCCTACAAGACGCAGGGCGTCGTCTGGCGCAGACCCACGGTACGGCGGGCGTAAGGTGGGGGGGATGCTCGGTAGCATCGTTCAGCAGCATCACCGCGTCTTTCCACCCCGCTTTCCTTTCCTTACCCCCAGCCTGGGTTTGATTTAATTCCGCAGGGCTGTGCCTGTGCTCTTTGCGCTCCCCTTTGTCCTCCCTGGCTCGTTTCTCTGCTCCCAGACCCGCTCCCACAGCCTCCCCCAGCGGTACCGGGCGGCTGCAGGTCGCGGGGCGGCCGCCCAGAGCCCCTGGGATGGGTGTCCCTTTGCGCCGGGTCTGGGCTGGCAGGGGACATGCTCTGTCTGGAAAACCAGCAGCAACAAAGCCGTTTGCCTCTCCATCCTGAGAAGTCCCGGTGGACAGAGTGCTTGTTGTGGGGCTGTCACTTCAGATCGCTAACTCTTTCCCTTAGCATAGATGAGCTGGCTGTGATGCGGAGGTTTCCTTTACAAGCCCTCGCTCAGCCTGTGCTTGTGGCTACCAAAGCAGCCCTGTCTGGCCACGGGAGCCATCCATCAGGTCAGATGGATCCGGAGTGCCTGGATGTTTCTTAAAGGCCTCGTCAGTGGCGGGGAGGTAACAGCAAAGTGGAGTGTGCACATGTGTAGAAACACAGCGGACCTCCTGGCACATACTGTGAAGTGAGATGGCTGCCTGCAACTTTTGTCACTGTCCTCACTGCTCTTCACATGTCTGGTGCCTGCACTCATTCCTGGCCTGCTCCATCTCTGTGGTGTTCATCTGCTATGGTCAATCCCTTGTTTAAATCTGCTGCAGGTGGGGTTCTGATCCCTCCCTTACCTGTGGATATATGTAACAAAAGGCTTGTTTTGTTCCCAGGAGCTGTGTTCCAGCCCCCAGTTCATAGCTGGTGGAGCCACTCGCACAGACATCTGCCAAGGGGCATTAGGTAAGGTGGAGGCAGAAAGCTGAACTTCCCATGCAGGTGCTACCCCAGTAGCACCCAGTTTATACTAGGCTGTATGTAACTCACTCTGTAAATACATCCTGTCGAAACCTGCCACCTCTCTTTATATCAAATCAGACCTTCCTTGCCCCTCCTGGGCATTTGCAGGTAGGGACAGTGTGTGTTTGGCCACTGAGCACAGCCTTGCTGTGTGCATTGAGCAGGGATGGCACAAACTGGTTTCCTGATGGCTTTTCTGATTGCTTCTAGTTTCTTTCACATTCACATCCGTGTGCTTGAGAGCAACCTGACCAACCTCTACTTCAGAGAGCAGTTGCCTGTGTGGTGAGGCGTTTCTTTCCCATGGGAGAGAATTCCAGGAAGGACACCCTGAAACCTGGACGCCCAAGGGGACAGCCAGAGGCGCGTGGCATAAACTGGCTGTGTGTGCACAGTGCACAGCTATCCTGGTCTCAAAAACTCTCTCCTGCCTTGTCTGCCAGTGTTTTTAGGCAAGTGCCTCCTCTGTCCTCCCACAAAGCAGCGTGAAGGCTGTAAAGGAGGACAGCTGTGGGGATGCTCAAGGAAGTAAGATGGGGTGGAAGCAGTGAGGCTCCTATTTATTCTGTAATTGTAGGAAGAGGGTGAAAACCCTCTTATCTAGAGATTAGAGTGACAGCACGGCTGAGGGGAAGCCCTCAGAGTACGGAAACATGACTAATACGTGCTGTGTGTTGTGACTTTGCAGCAGGGTTGGCAAAGGAATGAAGTTCTATTTGTTTGCTTTTCATTGGCATAGTATTAGCCACATTGCAGCTTCTTAGTTTCTAGTCCTGATGCTGCTGTTTGTGTTTTCATGTCCAAAAATAGAATGGATAGGGAAGCTTATTCCATAAATTTTGTGCTTGCGCTTTCTTTCAGAAGTTACTTAGGTTAGTGCTTTAATAGCTAGACACAATTTGTGTAAAACATCCTGACAATAAATAATACAGAGATTGTGAATTTAGTTCTCCTTGTGCCCCACTAGCATCTGTGACATGGATTAGGCTCCACTGTGTCATCAGTGAAGTCCTTGGCATGTCAGCAGCTTCCTTTGCGTGTTCTCTCTGTCTAGTATCATGTCTCCCACCACTACTCTTTTGGTATAAGGCATGCCCTCTTTTCTTACTGTGAAATTTTACTGCTAAGGAGTTGTTCAGCTTGAAAATAGAGTTTATTTTAACGCCATTTCAACATCTGGCGTTTTGTAGAGATCTTGGTTTCTGAAAGCACTTAGTTGCTTTCTGCAGGCTTCCAGCCTTTCTATCCAGATGTTGTGGCAGCAAGACCACTGGAATGAAAGATTTGTAACTTCATGTTCGCATTGTGGGATTGTTGCTAGTGCCAAACCGTGATTTAAATTGATGAAAGCAATTGTTGCCTTAATGGTCTTCGGACCAGTCAGATGCTCTCATGAGGTTGCATGCTATCACCAAAGGGTATGAAGTGACTCCCAGTTGTTGTTTCAGGAGGCTGTTAGTGTTCCAGGTTGTATTACTGCTTTCACCATGACTAAGTACTACAATGACTCACCCCACTATCTTCTTATGAATCTGGCCAGGATTTTGGTATTGTATGACAGTTTAGTGGATGCTGTTGATCTTTTCTCTGTATAGCTATTGAGTTACTGAGAGCCTGTATTGAATCTCTTCCTTTTTACACAATGAGGATAGCAGATGTGCTTTACAAATGCTTTTTTATTTTTATTATGTTGGTTTTTTCCATAGGAAGCTTTTGTAGTCCTATTTATCCTCCAAAAAGCTTGATGGCAAAGCAGCACCCCTGTACCTACAGAGTTTCATTGCTGTTGTTAAGCCTTTCAGAACATCTTCGAGTGCTGCAGGGACTGATGAGGCATTCCAAGCACATATGCCCATCACTGCTGCAACTAGTTTCTTGGCAGGTTACAAACCAAACAGCCTGGCTGATAAGCAGTGGTACGCATGGTCCTTTTAGCTCAAGAGTCTTTGGTCTGTGGGCCAGATGCAGCCTATACATTTGTTTCATTGTTTGACCTAGATTATATGCATAAAAGGCATAGCTGATCATCAGGGCAGAAAAGGTGATCTCCTCACCAAGGCGGCAGCTCGCTAAGTTTTCCAGACACCAAAATGCTGCCCTTGGTCTTTGGATTATCCTCTATTGTGTTTTTGTTCCTTTGTAGGAGAAACTTTTAAAGTTGATTATTTGGAGTTAGTTTTGCAGTGTCAGATCTGAGGGTATTTGGCTCAGAATGACAGCACATGGGATGTGGTGACTCATGACAGCAGAGGGGAGGAACCAAAGCCACTGGGGAGAGGAAGCTTGTTCACCCTTAACCGCCTTCTTTGGAGGGGATGTCACCATGGTATCACAACACTGGGGTGTACACAGCGCGGTATCTCTGCTCTGCTGTTGAGACATAGGTGTCTCCTCCTTACATAAAAATGTGTGGAAAAATAATGAATAGGATGAATTTGGAAAACTAGATGTACGGTTTTCCCATGCTGGCAACCACTCTGCTGTAAATGAGTTGCTGCAGCATCATGCTTCTAACCAAAAAACTTCCTGGAGTCTCTGGAATTAATGTAAATGCATTGAGTAGTCGTTATTCTGTGAGTGTTTTAAAATAGTTACATGTCTAATGGGCTGATGTACATTTTTCCTTTGACCCCACAGTCTCACGTGGGCTGTGCGGTGATCAGAAGAGCTGCCTTTTGCTTACGGTTCTCCATGTGCTTCATGGGATACTTTGCTTGTGTTTGCTTTCCAGAATGTCAATTTTAAGCCCTTATGGCTATTCTTGCCTTGCAGTTGATTTTTTTTAATGTTCTTTTTTACAGCTGGAGGTTCGGTAATGCAGAGATAGAAATAGAAATAGGAAGTAAAACATTGATAACAGCAAAAAGGAAGCATGAAAGGAAAAAAATAGTATTTGTCAATATAAATAAACTCACAGCCTGATAATATTCCCTTTTCTGATAACCTTGTTCTGCCTATTGTATTGTGCACTTACAGAAGTTCTCCATGATAGACCTGGCTTTGCTAACACCCCTTTCAGTTTCTTCATATAAGTAACCTGTTTGATAGACTCCTCTTGGACTTTGCTTCTCTATCAAAGGAAAGTCACTGTCAAGAGCTTTACAAAAGTACCAGTTCTTACAGTTAAGACTATTTGGTAGAGACCCTGCTTAGGCTTACTTAGTGCAGGCTAGAACTCCAGGTGTCATCACAAGATCTGTTCTAATCCAGGCTTTGTCAGGTCTGCTTTTAGTGCTCAATGTTCAGAAAGGGAGAGATGATATCCTGACATTTGAGCACTTTTAAATGTGGAAACCAGAGGGTGGTGTGTCTCCCATATATGCTGCATCTGCCTTTTAATCTCAAGAAGACCTTGTCCGGAGTTGTGTGAGTTAAGATCTGTGTTTGTCTGGGTCAAATTCTCCTTAGAACTCAGTGTAAAGTTCAACAGAGAGATTTTTCAACAGACTGTACAGATTCTTTCTCTTATTTGCCTTAATGGAACAGCTAGAAAGTAAAGGAAATTCTTTATAAATTCTGCGTATGTGCTTAGAGGACTTTTGGGGGTGTTTCTCCTCCTTGAACCTCTCTGCTTATCTACAGGGGAAGTCTGACTCAAAAGATGTATTACAGCATTAAACGGTGTATGCTCTTATCTAGATGCCTGAGCAGCTTCTTGACCAAGACTTCCTGAGCTAGTGAGCTTGTGTTGAGTTGTTCCATTACTCTTTCTGTGCTGCTCTCTGCCTGCCCAGCCCCTATCTTCTTTATGGAATAGAAAAGCTAACCTCTCTTTGGAAGAAGAGTGGGACAGCTGCCCTCTGGGCCAGCCTTGCTACTAGGTTAAATCAGCGCAGTTCTTATGAGGTTAGTAGCGCTAATGTGAGATGCTCCAGGGTTCTCTTGGAATGGTTGAGTTTGTCTGATCGAGCAAGACTGTGCAATGTGAACTCTGGTTTATGCTGGAGGTTGAGCAATTCAGTGAGGAAAAACACCTCCACAGCTGACTGCAAACAAGCATAGAGCATTCCTTGGGCTGTTTCCACCCACCCTACAGAGCATGCACAAAGGGCCTTCAGCTCTGCCTGCATGCAGCTTTGTTGCCGAATCTAAGGGCTGGATGGCTTTACTCAGCTGTGCCGTAGGACATATAATGTAAGATTCTGAGGTTTTGAAATTAGTCTGCAATTTCACATCTTTCAGCTTCCTTGCAATGTGAAAAGGGCCATGGGACAAATGGAATTCGTTGAGCTGCTGCTGGGGATCAGCTGAGAAAAGCGAGGGGCAACAAAGAGGGAATTGCAGGTTGCCCCTGTTCCTCCTAGAGCTGTCTGAGTGGTGATGGGTTTGGGCCTGAGGGCGACCCTCAAAGAGCCACTTTAGAGTTAAATCTGCTTAAGAATTTCTCCCATTTGGATCCCAACTTCTCACTTGTGAGCTTTTGGCCCTTTTGTTGACCCTTCCTTCTCTAGGAGGCTGTATAGAGCCTGCTGCTTTGCTGGCCTTTAACTTGCTAGCGGCCATGGATGGCTCATGGCTCTTGAACCTGCAGTCCTATACATGCTGTGGGATGGTTTTGTGGGATTTGATGTGTAATATCGACCTCCCTGTGTTCATAAAGCAAGGCAACAGCAGAGCTGATAAAGGGAACAGGGAGGTTTATGTTGGGCTTTGGGAGTTGAGATCTGCTGGGTCTTTATATCTCTAATCATCTTGCTAATGGGTTGCGGGAGGCCCATGGCTGAGCAGGAAGGTAACCACTCTGTTAAACACTGGTTTCTGAAAATAGGTACAACAGATGGAGGTAATGTTTATATAATTGTGGTCTCCTCCCTCTGCGTGGTAGGAGATGGTGTGGAAAAAAACTGTCCAGACAGCCTGGGGCACTAACGTGCAGGCACTGTGTGTGCTGGCTCCATCCCAGGAAGGGGGAAGAGGTGTGTGGGACTAGGGAACAGTGCCTGCCTTCAGACCTTTCCTGACTTTCTGGTGACTAGTGCCAGAGAAGAGAAGTGGGACTAAACAGAGAGGCCTCAGCAAGAGGCTCCAGAGATGCGTAAAGTGAAAGGAGCTCCTGTGTTGTAGGATGCTGGCAAGAGACCTTAAAGGGAGCTTGTCCATGGGATAGGTCTCTGGATGGCAAGTCAATAGATGTTTATTAAACATGGAGGAGGGAAACAGCCTATGTTTGGGGAGACAGTGGCCTTTTGGGGAGAAACCACATTCTTGAGTACCTGTGTATGCCCACAGGCCCTGTTCTTTGCTTTTTCCCCATGCTGCTTCCTAACCTGCAGACACCCCATTGAATATCGAGTTTTCTTTCAAATAGTCCCAGCATGGGACTGTGTGTTGGTAGATCGTAGAAAGCCTGCCTTTGCTTTTCTTTTATTACTTTGGTTTAGAGGAAACCTGCCCTGGAGATGGTGGGGGTTTGTGTTTGTACATTTGATCTGCCTTATGAGGTAAAGTGATGGGAGGGATCATCCCACCACAGCTGAGGTGGCTATTGGCTATAATGGATGAGCCCTGTGCAGTATACAAAATCCATAGAATAAAGTTTGAATAATGAATAATGAACAATGTCTCTTTTCCCCTTTTTTTCATTACAGGGGACTGTTGGCTCTTGGCCGCTATTGCCTCTCTCACCCTAAATGAAGAAATTCTGGCCCGTGTTGTTCCCAAAGACCAGAGCTTCCAGGATAAATATGCAGGAATTTTCCACTTCCAGGTAGGTGAAAAACAGCCTCCCCCCTGCCCCATGCTGTTGGCCAGGAGCCGATGTGGCTGGCTGTGTCTGTGTGGTGTTTGCTGGAACTCTTTGAGGAACATCAAAGAGCCAGGCAGAAAAACAGGCATCGAGGAAGGGTGATGGTCCATCAGCAGATCCAGCTGAGAACATACATCCCTGAACAGGGTGGGCAAAGCTGGCTGCAAGGTGCATTGCTTCTCCTCTAGGAAATGGATGTTTGAACGTCCCGGTGACCTGAGCATGCAGCATGGGGTGGTGACGAGGGGTTTGTGTTCTCTTCCAGTTCTGGCAGTACGGGGAGTGGTTGGATGTCGTGGTGGACGACCGGCTGCCCACCAAGAATGGGAAGCTGCTCTTCGTGCACTCAGCAGAGGGCAGTGAGTTCTGGAGTGCGCTGCTGGAGAAGGCCTATGCCAAGTGAGTTGAGGCCAGGGTTTTACCCCACTCCCATCTCCCAATGCCTCTGCTTCCCCACAGCATCCTCACCTGCATTGACACATTTAAAAAGTCAACCTAATTTATTAGTCTTTACAACTTCTGGGTTATCCCACAACTGCTTTAGTAAAGCTTTGCTGACAGGTGCTTGAGGCACATAGACAAAAGTATTGGCTTTGATGCTAGCCAAGGAAAACAGCTCTTGCATCTATGGCAAGGCTGTTCCTAGAGTGCTGTCTTCTGTCACTGGGGCTTGGAAAGCTTTGTTTCATGTGCTCCACATGCCTGTGAGGGCTTCCAGCTTCACTTCAGTGTGCAAAGCCCACCAGTCCATGAGTCCAGGTCTCCGTTGAAGGTGAAGATGCACAAGTCAGAATTTCTGGTTTTAGGATGGGCATGGAGGAATTCTGCCATCTAGCATTGCTATTTTCAGTTGACTTCAGAAATTGAGCTAATTTAGATCAGCAGAAAATCAGACCCATACTTGTTAAAGGGATTAAAAGACTGTAGAACTAGAGAGGCGAATTGTTGGGGTTTGATTTGTTTGAATTGTTTCCTTTTTCTCAAGTAGTGTCCATGATTTTTGTCATTGATATCCTGTATACATGGTAGTATAACATTTTATGCCGGGCTTTCCAAGTAGAGGTCTAAGAAGCAATGGAGGAGGTGTTCATAGCTGCTGGTGGTGCTGTTGAAAGTAGGAAAGCTGTGACAGTTGGCACAACTGGATGCCTCTCCAAGAGAAGATAAGAATAAGGAACCTGATGGTTGTATGTGTGAGAAGAGGAAAATGGGGAGCTTGATGGCTCTGTATGTGTGTGTGTCCCCTTTCATGCAGGCTGAATGGATCATATGAGTCTCTCTCTGGTGGCACCACCACTGAAGGCTTCGAGGACTTCACTGGAGGAATTGCAGAATGGTATGAGCTGCAGAAGGCACCACCCAACCTCTTCAGGATCATTCAGAAGGCACTTCAGAAAGGCTCTCTCCTTGGCTGTTCCATTGATGTGAGTTGGTGGGCTTATTGCTGGACACTCTGCTCTTGCTGTGCTTGTACACAGCTGGGGGGTGGACCCGTGCTCTATCCGCAGGAGGTACACAAAGGATGCGGGTCCCCTCTGCTGTGGTTCTCTGCTTTACTTTGTGTCTGGAGAATTTGACCAGAGAGTGTGACCCCGGCATGTGCCCTTCTGCAGGGTTAAGTTGAAATGTAGATTCATTAGTTTGTGTGTAAAAGCTCATTGCCTCCCCTGTGTGTCCTCCTAGAGACCTAGAGCTTTTATTGTTTCATAGGTTGATACTGGCAAATCATACAGGGAACTCATGAGGGGTCCTGATGTACATCTTTGTTCTCAAGAAAGCCTGTGGCTTGGCAGCAGGTCGGTACAGGCTGAATGGGTTTGAACAGAAAGCTGCTGGTAATGGCTCTTGCAGTCACATACTCAGAGGTGGCAACCTCCATCCCTGCTGTAGCCTGTTTGTCGCACAAATTGTACCAAAACATTCCCAAAGCAGGGAGGCTCAGGCTGTTGCCAGGCTTTTAAAAGGCTTTATGGGAAAACATGCATCAGAAGCTGAACCTGTGAGAAGGAAAAGGAGCTTTGGCCCTGCCTGCAAGGATTCAGAATTGCTTCTAGCCTTACTGAAATGAGCCTAACTATTGTTAGTATAATAATCACCCTGCTCCCAAATGAACATCTTAGCTATGTCTAAAGGGAAAGTAAATGGTTTACAAGAACTCCATTTATAATATAAATATTATATATATATAAAAATTTATAATAGAAAACCTTTTTTAAGCTTCAGATATGCTTGTTTACAGATCACCCACTTTCTGAAATGGTGGCAAGGCAATGACAACCGTATGTTTCACAGAGGGTTAAGCATTATAACAGGAAGATGTCAGGCAGGCTCTTTCTGACAAGAAGTGACTTTTCCCTGTAGTGCTTATAGGCCAGGCTGCTCAACTATTGTAATGGCTGTGGAGAAGTGAGAGGGTGATATTCCTTCAGGTATGAATGGCATTCAAAGTGCAGCCTTTTCCCTTGCTCACCTACATGACAAGTCTAGGGTGGTGGTGCTGGGGAGAGGAAGGGGAACCTTCCACCCTGCTGTGGAGTTGAACAGGGTGTTTTGACCTCAAAGCAAAGTGCTGGGGTCTTGGGGTGTGATCCCTGGGCAGCCTCAGGCTGGTCACCCCCTGTGTTCCTTCTGGCCCCTCCAGAGCATGGAGTTCATCGTGTGTACCCCCTTTGCACACTGTTTAGTGTGGTGCATCCGCTCTCATACATCTCCAAGTGTTTTGGAGCCAGGAAGGATCTCTGCTGCAGTGCAGGGCTTCTGACATGCACCCCATGCCATAAATGTGGGCCCTAGGACTCCAGCATCGCCACATGCGCTGCTGTCCCTACTCTATCACATGGATCACCCTCATTTCCTCTGTGCAACAGCTAAACCATCCCTGCAGCCTCCCAGTGAAATCAGAGCTCTTGGAGGGGGAATCCTGGATCCCCTGTGCACGGGAAGCACGCTCATTGACTTTCCTTGCCCTTCCAGATCACCAGTGCAGCGGAGTCGGAGGCAGTCACTACCCAGAAGCTGGTGAAGGGACACGCGTACTCGGTCACTGGGGCAGAGGAGGTAGGTGTGCTGCCCCAGGGGGGCAAACTGCAGCAAGACTTGTGCGTGGTCATGCGCAGTCACAAACGCATCTTCAACACTGCAGATTCTTGAGTATCACCCTTTCTGCTGAATCGGGCTTTGAGTGTGTTCTTAATGAAGGCACAGTGAATTAAATTAGTTGGTGGGTTTTGGATGAAAACTTGACTTCTTTGGGGGTTTGCACAAAAAAATCGTGGGTTTTGGCCATCAGCACTGCTGTTTCCCAGTGAGCGGGGCCATAGGAAGCTCTGCGCAGAGGGCACACTACCCTCTGCTGGTGACTGGGTCCTTCAGCATGTTTCTCTATAGCAGGCAGCACTGTACCAAAGAGCACAGCGGGATGTGCGAGAGATGTGCGCCAAGACAAACAAACATTACTGTCCCTTCAGTGTCTGCTGAACACCTTTCAGCAGGGCGCAGTGCTGGAACACAGCGTGCCTGTCCAAGAGTGCAGGCGAGAGTGAGACAAGTGCAGACAGAGGAAGTGGATTGTGGTGTCCTTCCGTGTGTGTGATGCAGTTACTTCTCCACGAATTGTTTCTGCAGTGATTCCTGGCACTTCAGGGTGAGGTGTAGAGAGATGCTGACATGCTGCACTAAGGTGGATGCTCTTAATGGGCACGTTTACCTGTGTGTGCGTTGTCCTCTAGCAGCAAAGGCAGTGAAGAGGGACTTTGTTGACCTTAGTTCACAAAAAGCACAACTTAGCCAGGCTTTTCCTTTGGTGATCTGTGCAGGCTTTGTAGGGATATTCATCATCAGGCACTGGGGTGTCGTGTCTGGACTCTGTGCTGCTGCTCTGTGCAGTTTTCTTGGCTTCGGGCTGTAGAGGTGCGCCAGCTCCTTCCTCAAATTAGTACCATGTGTTCCATGTAAGTGCTGGGTGTTCCCACTGGAACTCCTACAGCTTTGCTTGGCCTGGCCTCAGTGTGTGCAGAGATCAGCACGTAACAAGCCAGGGCCTCAGGTGCAGTGTGAGGAGGAGCTGATGCTGCTGTAGTGTGAGGCATTCACACGGTCAACGGGGTTGTGGCCAGACCAAGTATCCCATCTCTTGTAACAGGCTCATCTTATATAGGGATAGGGAAAAGGCATCTGAATGTGAAAAGGCAGTTCATATATGGATGATGAGTTTAGAGAAGTATCCCGTTGTACCTGCTTTTTAGCAGTCCTGTAGCAGCTTTATGTTCCCTTTGCTTGAAATCATATCAGAGGTAGGTTTTTTAGTGGCACAAAACAGACATTTTGGTTATCATGAGCTTTGATTTGTGCATGCTATAAACCTTCTCTGGACAGGCTTGGGTGTGTGGAGCTCATTGAAAATCAGTTTGATTTCATGTCTTTCGGACCAGATGAGTGCATACATTCTTACGTATAGCACTGAGATACTTGCTCTGTCATGTTCTTTAATTCCCATAGAGAAGGTGGGATGGAGCACAGTGCTGAGTCCCTGGGTAACTCTCTGTATACGCTTCTGATCCCATCAGGTGAAATTCCGAGGAACCATGCAGAAGCTGATCAGAATCAGAAATCCCTGGGGGGAAGTGGAGTGGACTGGGAAATGGAATGACAAGTGAGTCGATGGCTTGTACATTGCCGGGAGGCTTTTACTGCAGGGATGCAACCGTGTTTCTGCCTACCTTAGATTCCTCTGTAAGTCACATCTGGATGTGAGGTTTGCTCTGAGCTATTTCAAAGCAGCATCCCATCACTGTCATCTCCCATGTGGGCATCACAGTATGTGGCGCCCTTCATGCAAACATCTGCCTTCCTGTAGCATTCCATGATTTGGCTGGTGATTCCTAGAAACCTTTCAGTAGTTTCTCCTTATTTAACAGCCCGGATTCAGTGGTGGGCTTCCTTGGATATGTAAGAAGTGAGGTGTCTGATATCCTGTGTATTTTAATTCTGCTGTGGCTTGAGAGCTCTGGAGTTGCTATGAGCTAGATATTGTGCAGTGTTACAGTCATGTGGAGCTGTAAGAAGGTGAAATCCTTGTGCCAGAACAGCTACATTAGGGTTAAGCTTCACCATACCCTGTAGTTGATGTGGGGTTGTCTTTCAGCTGCCCAAACTGGAGTGGTGTTGACCCTGAGGTGCGGGAGCAGCTGACCAGGAGGCATGAAGATGGGGAGTTCTGGTAAGTACCACTGGATTTGTGTGCAGGCAGAAGGGGATGTCTTTTCCTATGTTCTTTAGCACACAAAGTAACCTCTCCTGCTGCACTCTCCAAGGTGAGTGAGCAAATTCATCCCAAATCCTAGTACAGGAGAGAAGGAGGATAGACCAGGTGGTTGTATGGGAAACGTGTCCATCCTAAGCAGACATTGCCAGTGGCATTGCTTCCCACAGGATGGCGTTCAACGACTTCTTGAGGCATTACTCCCGCCTGGAGATCTGCAACCTGACTCCAGACACCCTGGCAAGTGACAAGTACAAGAAGTGGAGCCTGCTGAAGCTGGATGGGAACTGGAGGCGAGGAGCCACTGCGGGGGGCTGCAGGAATTACCCAAGTGAGAGACACTGAGAAACCTTTTACTCATCCAGTATCTGAAGGGGGCCTGCAAGGATGCTGGAGAGGGACTCTTCATTAGGGACTGTAGTGATAAGACAAGGGGTAACGGGTTCAAACTGAAACAGGGGAAGTTCAGGTTAGATGTAAGGAAGCAGTTCTTTACTGTAAGAGTGGTGAGGCACTGGAATGGGTTGCCCAAAGAAGTGGTAAATGCTCCATTCCTGGCAGTGTTCAAGGCCAGGTTGGACAGAACCTTGGGTGACATGGTCTAGAGTGAGGCATCCCTGCCCACGGCAGAGGGCTGGAACTGGATGATATTAAGGTCCTTTCTAACCCAAACCAGTCTGTGATTCTATGATCCACTTGTACTTTCTCTAGGAGCTTCTGGGAGCTGCTTTGGGGTGGCCTATGGAGGAGGATGTACCTGGGATACCCAAGAGTGATGTTCAAGAAGTGCAAGTGGGAAATGTGGCTCCCTGATAGGGTCTAGTTGTGGTTGTAAAGACTGGGGGGAGGCATGTTAGCTTTTCCTTCTTGCAGCTGATTTTGGAAGACAGAGCCCCATCTGTTCTAGCTGACAGGTCTGTATCAGCACAGTTGCTTCCAAAGAAGCCTCTGAGCAGTTCGCATAAATCCACTTTCCAGACACATTCTGGACGAATCCACAGTATTTAATCAAGCTGGAGGAAGAAGATGAGGACCCCGATGATCCTGAGAGGGGATGTACTTTCCTCATTGGCCTCATTCAGAAGCACCGGCGGAGGCAGAGGAAGATGGGAGAGGACATGCACACCATCGGCTTTGCGATTTATGAGGCAGGTTAAGGCAGTCAAGGTGCATGGGAGGAAAAGGAAAGCTCTCTCTATAAACTGGGGTAGTGCAGTTCTGAGACTGGGCGTTGCATCAGAATTGAGGCAGGTTGAGTTAGACACCAGCTGCAGCAAGGGAAATTCCTCCTAGGTGTTTAGGAAATTGTCCTCCATAAAACCAGCAGTCAAGCACAGGTACCCAGAGAGAGGATGGAATCTGCATTCATTATTATTATCATGGCGATGTTCAAACCTAGGCTGGACAAGGCCCTGAGCAACGTCATTAACTTCAATACTAGCCTTGCTTCAGGTAGTGTGTTGGACCAGATGACCTACAGAGGCCCTTTCCCACCTATATTCCAGAATGGAGGAACAGAAGAACTGTTTAAAAGATCAAGATTAAAAGTGCAGAAATCTGGTCTCTTCTTGTCAGGGTTGTGAGCAGCAGAATGGGAGCAGCCATGGTAGGGATGTGACCATGGTAGGATGTGACCCTAGCTGGGAGGCCTGCACTAGCTGGGGGAGTGTGAAACCAGCAGCAGAACCAGGCAAAACACCTGTAAAACCCCTGCACGATAAAGGGTTAGAGATGTGTTACTGGTAACTCCTGAAGCAGGATGTTTTGTGCAGAGCTTCAGAGTAGTGGTGCTTAACTGGCAATGGTCTCGCCTGAGGGATGCTCTGTATCTGTAGGCAGTGTGTGCAGCTGCTTGCTTTCCCAGTGTCCCAGCTTTGGAAAAGCTTGTCAAAGAATCTGCTCCCTGTAGGCAAATGAAGTTTAAAACAAAGCTGGGTCTCCTGAAGACATAAGGAAATGGAGAGCTGCGTTATTGTCTTGCCCAGATGGTGGAGAGGTCAGAGGGGTGGGAGGGTGAAAGACAAGGAGGGAAGAAATAGTTTGGAACCTGAATCTCCAGAAGATATCACTGTGGGCTGCAGGGTGGAGGGGGTCAGCAGGGAACCATGACCCTGGCCGTGTCTGTGCCAGGCTGTGCTCATGCTGCCTCTGGGAGGGATTTGGGAAGCTGAGCAGTCAGCATTGGGTGACATGGGCTCAGTGTTCACTTCCCCCTCGAGCAGAGTCTTTTTATCAAGAGCATGGGTGTTACCTGCTAACCAGTGGTGAAAAGGAATAGCCTTGGAGCTGATTCAACCAGCAGATAACTCGCTCTCCTTTTCTTCTTGCAGGTGCCCCCAGAGGTATGTAGCATGCGTTGGTGGTCAAGATGCAGAGCTGGGCTGAATGGCTTGTGGGAAGAAACAGTTCAGAGGGATCCTCCTTCACTGCAGACAATACTGGCTGTACAGTCCAAAGTTTGAGTCTATTTATTCTGGATGAGGCCTTGAGCCCGTGATGCATTTTCAGGGTGTCTTGGGTCAGGATAAGAGCAGTCTGTACTGCGGAAACTCACCAGAGCTGCTCTTCCATGGGTCTTCTCCCATCCCAGACCCATGCTTGCTGCCCCAGAGTGCAGCTGCTTTCCTCAGGTTTGCACAGGGTTTGTTTGACACACAACCAATATTCCAAGGAGGTGTTTTATTCTCATTTCCCTAGCACTTTTTATTGGTTTCCCTCTGTTTCTACCTGCAGGTAGCTAATCACATGCCCTGGAGATGAGAGAGGTGTGCAGTGCAGTGATACCTATGCAATATGAAGCAGGGCTGCAGACACGTCTGAGCTGTTGCTCCTCAGAGGAAAGAGTGAGGCTGATCCTGTGTAGCCTCAGAGCAGCTGTGGTACCTTGCAGTGCTGGAGGCTATGCCAAACCAGCTGCTCTTATGTAAAACATGGTTTCATCAGGAGAGGAAATGGTGCTACCAGTTGATTGAACTCCTTATGTACCTTCTGAATGCCTGTCAGCTGCTCAGCTTGGCACCATAGTGGTCCGAAAACCTCATTTCCATAAAAAAGACTCCAGCTACAATCCCATGACTTTTCCCCAAAAGGTGGAATTTTATCTCCCACTGTGGCAGCGGGTCTTACAGGTTCTGCATGCTGAAAAATCCAGGAGGATGGGAAGTGGTAGGTCTCTGAGCCTGATGTTTGCTTCTAGAGCCGAGATAACCCACCTGTAAGACCCTGTGCAGGAGAGTTTGTTCTGAAAGATGTTACACTGCTTTGATACTGCATAAACTATTGTTCTTGGAGCCCTCCATAAGCTGGCTCTTCGCTTTAAGGCAGCCTGACCTGTGAGGCAAGAGCTGAGCTGCAGTGTCCTGGTGGCACCAGTTTGGGGACCAGAGGGACGGGTGGCATCTCACTACAGAAAACCAGTTGGTAAAGAACTTGGCAAATGTCTTCACACGCCCATCACCATCTGCAAAACATAAGCATGACCTGAATGGCTTGTTGAGATGATGAGCAGAGCTGCAGCTCAGGAGTACCATGGTGGGGTGCAGCCACCCCCTTTCTCTTCCTTCATTCACTTCTATTGAAGTGACACAGCTAATTGATGTATCTATTATATTGTTAATCTGTAATGCAAATACGTGCAAATAATGGGGGTTTTTCTCTCTTTCTTTGCTTTTCCCAAGTTTTCAGGCCAGACAAACATTCATCTGAGCAAAAACTTCTTCCTGACCAACAAAGCAAGGGAAAAATCGAACACCTTTATCAACCTCCGAGAAGTGCTGAACCGGTTCAAGCTCCCTGCAGGGGAATACATCGTCGTGCCCTCGACCTTTGAGCCCAACAAGAATGGCGATTTCTGCCTGCGAGTCTTCTCAGAGAAGAATGCCAACTCCACGTATGTAGCTCTTTCCTAACCTGAAACTTGAAGGAAGAGCATCAGAAAAGGGACTTGATTTTAATACTGATTTCTTTATCTTTCTAGGGTTATAGATGATGAAATTGAGGCCAATTTTGAAGAGGTATGTCTTAGTTTAAAGCACTTGAGTTGATTTTGTCATAAATAAGTGGAGTTGGAATGTGTCTGTTCCCTGTGCAGGGCAATGATTTTCTATAGGCATTATGAAGAACTGT
This sequence comes from Psittacula echo, assembly GCF_963264785.1. Lineage (NCBI taxonomy): Eukaryota > Metazoa > Chordata > Aves > Psittaciformes > Psittacidae > Psittacula > Psittacula echo. Next base: position 12,353,921 of record NC_137738.1, on the reverse strand, counting down.
TGTCCCTCTCTGGAAACAGATCTGTCAATATCCATAGTTGAAATGGAAACATCACAAGCAGTAATGGAAACACATGTTGTCCTTTATGCAGAGTGGTGAGCTTGGGCTTCCCAGGACTCTTCCTGAGATCAGGTACTGTCAGCACAGATGATAGGAACCACAGAAAATTAGCAACCTTTGCTCTCCAGACATCTGGGAGTGCAGCCCTTTAACCAAAGGGATGGGTTTGACGTGATATTGTTTCCATGAGTAAGTGGTGGCTCCATGTGTTTAGCCTTGCTGGAGCTGAGGGTGTTTTGCCTATTAATGCATCTTCTCCCCTGGGTGATTTTTTTCCCCTCAAGATGAGAACTTACGTTTTGCTTTCTTTGCTTTAAATTCAGACGTGGTCCAACAGTAATAGTAGCAACAGTGAAGCTCTGGATTTGGCAGTGATTTTTTAATTTAATAAATTTTAATTTCACAAAGAATTTTAGATTCTGAATTCCTGCAGTATTTGCTATGCCAGCATTTTGAATGAATGAAAATAACACAGACTTAAATCAAAGCAAAAGTACTCTGTACCTTCAACTTTGCCATTTAAATTGTGTTTTACTAGGGGCAAGGAAATGCATTAAGTCCTTCTCAAGCACATTTCTTCCTTTCCATATTCTCTGTTTCTCTCTTGTAGACCGAGATCAGTGAAGATGACATTGAACCCAGCTTTAAAAAGCTTTTTGGACAGCTAGCAGGGAGTGTGAGTGTTCTTCTGTTAACATCTTACTGGTAGCATGAATGAGTGGGTAAGAGAAATGCTTCCCCCGGGATGGAGTTTAATCCTTGTGCTGACTCAGATCTCAAGCATGTGCATAATCGTGCATGCAAAGATGTGTGTAGTTACCCATCTGCTTACACAACAGGTTTGTGAGCGCTCCTGGCAAACAGTCTTTGCTCTCTTTGAACTTCAGGCTCGACTCTTATCTCTGTGGGTCCCTAATTCTGTCCTTTGGGCAGAGCATTTGGTGGATGGGGCGAGGGCTGGGCTGTGCCTTCTCCCCAGGCTGCTCTCACCTGCCTGGGGGCTCAGTGTGCTGATGCCTGGGAACTGGAGGTGCTCTTGGGAATGGGAGCTGGGGAGAGCTTACCATGATTGCATTTTCACCCAAGGGAAATTAACTCCAGGGGGTGTTTAAACTTGGCCACCTCACCCAAAGGAGTCAGAGGCTGCTGATGGGATAGATTCACTGCAGCTCACAGTGAAAAACCTCTCTCTTTCCCCAGGATGCAGAGATCTCTGCCTTCGAACTGCGCAACATCTTGAATAAGATCCTGGCTAAACGTAAGTCCCTTTTCCAGTGGCAGCTTTGGTTGACCAGCAGCAGGCTTCCAGCATGGCTGTGAGAGCACGGAGCACACCATTGACCGGGGCAGAGCAAAACCCTGGGCTCTGCCACAGTCCTGCAGCTTAGGGCCATATGGCCACAGCCATGTGCTCTCTCTGCTGCTGCAGGGGGCTGCAGACACACTGGAGCTGGAGCTGTATTTAACAGGATGCGTGCTTTGGCAGCATGCATATGGGTGCCTTTTACCCCCGCATCTGCTACTGGGAATTGGTTGCCAGGAAGATGGATGGATTTGATTAATGCTTTATAATGATCCAGAGAAGGTGTTGCTGCTCCTTTAGTATTGAACCAGTCAGGATTCAAACTAGCCAGCCAAACAAGCCCAGCCAATGGTCTGGGGTGACCCTGAGGAGGAGGAGAAGGAACTTTGAAACTCTGGGCTTCTTTCTCTGTGTAGTAATTCAGAGCTTGGCTCTGCATTATTTTCCCTTCCATTAAACAGTGCTCAAGAAACAAGTTCCTCTTTAAATCTTAGCCTGGTAGCCAGGACTGTGTTGTATGTCTGTGTGCACCAGCCGGTTAGCAATGGTGTATTGCTGGTTACCATGCTTGATGTTCATCCGTTGCATGAAGCTACCTGCCACTGATGTCCGTAGGTCAGAAGTCCATGCTCCCCTCAAAAGCCCACCCTTGTCTTTGCAGGCAGAAAATAAGGGCAGGAAAGCTTCATCTCCATCTCTTGCTTCTGCAGCACACCTACAAACTAGACTAACTGGGCTGTTTGCTTGGAGAAACATCACAGCTAACGTTCACCCTAAGCCTCTGGTTGCAAAGGAAGCCTCTGATGACACAGAGCAAATGAGGGCTAATGTGTGAAGTCTGCTTATAGAGCTCATGAGCTATTTAGGAGGGTGCTGTGGTACAGCATGCACTGATAATCCTTTTGCTCTTTCTTTACAGGCCAGGATATTAAATCTGATGGCTTTAGTATTGAGACATGCAAAATAATGGTTGACCTGTTAGATGTATCCTTTGAGGCTGTTCCTAGATGATACTCTTCTGCCTGTGCTGAAGTAGGTGAGCTGCCTTTGCAGTGGTGGGTCCATACTGATGTACTAATGACTCCTGAGGTGGAGAAGCTGGTTTTACCCTGGTTCCCCTGAATAAAAATGGTAGGCCTTGCTGTTACTACTGCTCATGGCACATGCATTCTCCCATTATCAGGCAGGACAATGTGCCTTGAGGTCTTCCCTGTTGCATGTTCTGGTTTAGCTGGGGACAAAGTGGTGTTTGTGTGGGGAAAAGCCACCTGGCTCTCAGCACAGTGTGGATAGCCTTGACTGTAGAGTTGGAACATGGACATCCGGGTGTATTTCAATGCTCTGTTTGTCTGGAGTTGGTAAGGGCATTATAAAGCTGTGAGGACTTAGCAGATAGAATATGAGGAGACAAACACAGGAAGCAGAGACTTGTTGGATTTTAGGAACTTTTTTCCCCTAAGAATAAGGGCACAAGTGTGGGATGGAGGATCAAGTCTAAGAGTAGTTGTGTTCAGCTTCTCTGTGCAGTGGGAGTTGAATTGCATAGTTGGGAAAAGGGAAACTTACCAAAACAAAGCAATGCTCCGCTGTAATTTGTTGTAAAATCCAGCAGTCTACAGGGACTCCTGAGCGGGTTTTGGGAGCAATGCCATGACCAGGTTCTTTTGTTAGCTCTTTGTGCAGGTTCAAATAGCAGCCTTGGTTGGGGCTTTTCCTGTTTATAATCCAGACTTAGGATTCGTGCTCCTGTAACTGCAGGTGTTGATCCAACTGTGCAGAACAAAATGGCATCATCTTGGCTGTATAATACATGTGCTGGGAATCTGGAGGTACCAAAATACCAAAGAAGGTGCTTGTGAACAGTTTAACCTGCATCAATCATCTTGCTGATTTAGAAAGACATCCTAGACAACAACTGTGCATTCAACAGGATGAGTCCTTCAGAGAGGACCTGCATCCTTTTCTTGGCTGTAGTTATCTTGTTTAAAGTATTAAGTCACAATTGCCTATGTAAGTAAAGTCAGCACAGGGAGGGAAAACCCCTTTTTGTTTGCTCCAAAGAGATTCCCTTAACTTGAAGAAGAATGACGGGAGTGGTAAACTGGGCCTGAAGGAGTTCCACACCCTCTGGACAAAGATTCAGAGATACCAGGTAAGGTACAACCTTCTTGGGAGGTGCAATCAGATGTAGAGGTTGCTGTAGGCCGGTTTGCTTCAGACAATGCATACAGTCACACGTCCCAGAGCAGGGACTTTCTGCTCACCATGCATTCGTGTCCTCAGTCTCCTAGGTTTTGTCCCTTGGAGTCCTGGGATGTGACCGCTTGTCCTCAGGTGAAGGGCTGAAGGAGAGGCTGCTCCCTTCCTGCCTTTGAGTGGTTTCTGTTTTAACTCAGGTCCAAGTATGTTGAGCCTTCCCACTTAACAGAGCAAGTTTGGTGTCAGCCTTGCTGCTTTGGTAGGGATAGTGCCATTTGGCGCAGGCATCCAAGGAGTTCTTCGGTGTCTTTATCTGCTTTGGCTGCTGCCTTAAACTGAGTTTCTAAAGCCCCAATTGGGAGATAAGTGTAGTCCTTCAGACCAGTGTTGCAAACATTCCTAAGTAACATGTGGGCTGTGTTTCAAAATGTTTCACTTCTGATGAAAGCCAAATCATGCTCTGAATGACTCTCAAGTTTTGCCTTTGGGTTTTGTGTTCCACAGAAAATTTACAGGGAAATTGATGTGGATCGATCTGGTACCATGAGTTCGTATGAGATGAGGAGAGCGCTGGAAACAGCAGGTATTTCTATTGGTCTGTCCCTTTTTAGGGTCTATCAGTTTCATACTGGGTTGATAGATGCTCTTAGTTTCCTGTGTATCACTTGTAAGCTGTAGTCCCAGACCTGGAAGGCTGCTGTTAACGTCGCTGCTCAGCCTGGGCTCTTGTCTTTGTGTGGCAGTGTCTTGCCATGCAGGCTCACTGAGAGCATATCAAAGGAGTGACAGATTTGCAGTTATTGTCTTCAGTGACCAGCTTTTGGAGAAGCACAAATAACTGCAACAACCTGATCTTGTAACAGCAAGACTGTTGTCTTTCAGTGAGTGTCTCTGGGTGTATGGGTGTTTGGCATAAGCCTTGTAAAACCAGGATACTGTGACCTAGAGCATGGAAGTGGCTTGACCAAGGGGTGATGCTCACAAGAGCATCATCATTAAGAATCAATTTGGTACTGCAACCACTGTTGCAAACCTGAGTTACGATGGTGAGCAACGAGACGGAGGATATCGCAGAGCCACATGATCCCAAATTAACTTCCTGATCTGGGGCCATTGTAATGCCCGCATTAGGGATCTCTGGAGCTTTCCCTTCTTGTCACCATGTAAGATGAGCAACACATCTTTTTGTGCCAAAGTTGAGATACTCTTTGGAGATAAGAAACCCACATGCCCACAGAAAGCCAATGCTTCATCTGGGATCTCTGTGGGCTGATTTTGGCAGCCACCTTGTTATACAGGGAAGGACCATGAGTTAGAGCAATTGGCTGTGTCCCCTGGGAAACAGGAGTTCAAGTATGGGAGCACATGGAGCAGGAAGAACACATGTAACTTAGTCACAGCTCTAAGTCACTCCCAGTACAGAAAGGGTCACTGGGAATTTCCCAAGCAGAGTCAATATTCCTTAAAGTTAGAGGATTTAACGAAAAGTAGCTAATTGAATTTCTGTCAGTGTGTAAGGTTGGGGCTTTGTTGGGGAGAGCTTTTTGTGTTTTTCTTCTTCTTACCTTTTATATCCTTGCCATCGTATTTTTAGGGTTCAAATTAAACTGCCAGTTACATCAAATCATTGTGGCTCGTTTTGCTGATGAAGACCTCATCATTGACTTTGATAACTTTGTCCGGTGCTTGATTCGGCTGGAAACACTGTTCAGTGAGTACATGCTTTATCACCAGACAGACACTATTGCTTTGTGTTTTCAAGTCCAGGATAAGTTATTCAGAAAACTTTGTGCTGGATCCAAGGCAACTTCAAGGCTGAGCTATAAATCCAGCAACCCAGTGTGCATGATCCTCCTACTCCTAGATCTAGGAATCAGTCAGGCCGGACTGCTGAACTGGAGCCAGGCAGTCCTTCATGCAAACAACTAAATGTTAGCTTTAAAAAAAAGATCTAAACACTTACTTACAGATTGACTAATATTACAGAATGAGGTATAGAAAGTGATCAGTCCCATTCTTGCACATGAGCAGGTGATGACTTTAAAGTGTCTCTTTCTGGTTTGGGGTGTAGACTGTTATCATAGTTAGACTCTGGGACTAAATTGCCTTTTGATCCTGAAGCGCAAGGATGGGGCAGGCTTTCCAATTAGTTCCTATATTCATCCTTGTCTGTCATCTCTCTCCTATCACAGAAATGTTTAGGAAGCTGGATACTGAGAAAACTGGAACAATAGAATTGAACCTTGTTAATGTAAGTTCATTTAGCTCTAAACTGTTCTCTGCTCTTTTTGGGTGGGGAAGGCTGTGAAGAGTAGAGCCTGTCCTGCTCCATTCTGACTGATCCTATGTATTCATGTAAATGCTAGATTTATATAGCTTGTGTATTTGTAAGCAGCCTCAACAAAGGTTACCCATTTTAAAATGTACCAATATCACAGAATCATAGAATAGTTAGGGTTGAAAAGGACCTTAAGATCATCTAGTTCCAACTCCCCTGCCCATTGTTTTCTCTAACAAACCAACTTGAACCCAAAGGCACTCATCCCTTGCAGTGATTCTGGCTGATGTGTATGCAGGCTTCTTCCCTGCCTTTTCTGTCAACAGCAGCATAAAATGCAGGTGCAGTAGTGACTCACAGTATTGACTGTATCTGCTGCTTTCTGCACCATGTCTGCCCTGGAGCAAGGACTAAGTTTGGAGAAATACACTTTCCTGCATGTCTTTGACTTGCTTATTACCCAAACATAACTCATTTCTGGACCTAAATGAGGAATGTGCAAATCATCCCAAAACTCTTCTGACTTAAATGAGAGATAAATTTAAATCATTCAGGAAAGATCCTAAAATGACTTTGGTAAGAACAGACTTTCTTCCTCATGCTAGAAATGGGAACGTGCATATTTGTGAGGTATTTTTACTAAATTTAACCTTTGACCATTCTCCTCTCTCGTTACAGTGGCTGTGCTTTACTGTCATTTGAGGCACCGACATCAGCTTAAAGAGAGCTCAAAAAGAGCAACATCAGGTGAAGATAACTGAGCAAAGATACAAGTAATATCCTGAAGGGAATGTGCCTTAACTTTTACAGGCAACTTTTGCACGTGTTTATAAGAACAAAAGTGTTCTACTTCAACAGAAGTATCTGCAACCTCATTTTTAAGGGCTTAGCCGTTTTTACTATTATATAGCCTCTGTACAAAAACTTAGTATAAAGCCTCAGTGCTCTGCTGGTATCTTTGGATTTAAGGTGTTTTACATGACTTCTGGAAAAAAAGCTTATAGCTTGACAGTCTGGTTTAAGAAGTGGTTTTTGTATAACAGCTTCACTCCTGCATATCTAAAACTGGAAAAGGGATAGCGTTGCACATCTGACTACGGGCACTTAGGGATTTCTTATATACTTTCTGTTCAAGCTCAGCATTACTCTGGTGAAATGTTCCTTGAAGAATTTGAGTAGCAAGTATGTTTGATCAATCTGAAGGACAAGTCTTTCCCTCCTGACCATTTATGTGCCTGGAGTAGGAAGCTGCAACCAGACTCTTCCAAGAGAAAGCCCATGCTCTCAGGTGGAATCTTGAATTCCTGTATCTTATTTATCTTTGTTTGAACTAACAAGAAAGTATTTATATAAAAACAGTAGAAATAAAGCTTGCAAGACTGCTATTTCTTCTGAAAATAAACACACTTCTTATAGATCAGATGCAGAGCCTTTTAAAGGGATAAAACAGCATTCTGAAGCTGATGAGGCACTGACAGGCACTCTGGACATGTGTCAGTTAATGGAACGTTAGATAGCCTGATACTTTAAAATATTAATGCTTGAAAAACTAAAGGTTTCCAAGAAAGGTAATTGATTCTATGTACCCCATACCTGACCTATTAAAATCATGAGACTGTGAGGAATTGCTTCCTCTTTCCTACAAACAGTTTCTTGTATTTACAACTACCTTTTCAGAAAGCAATAAGGATTTACCTAGTAGGAAAACTTGAGCCTAAAGGGAGAAGCAATGAGATACTTCATAAATATCCTTAAAGAAATATCTGATCCTCTGTTAAATAGTGTTTATTATCAAATGATTATCTATAAAGGATAGTTCCAGGGAAAAGGCTTTATTTGGAAAATACTTGTACCAAGGTTTTTTTCTTAAGTCTGCCCCTCTAAGATTAACAAAGATTATCTGCAACTATCAGATTCAGCTTAATTTTAAATGCAGAAAGACTGTCTTGAACAAATGGGGGAGGAGAAGTTCACTTTAATATAGAAAGTAGGTGAATGTTAGCATGATGTAGAACAGCATCGCATTTACTGCTAACAGTTTCAGATAGTCTAATAAAAACTTGACACTGAAGTACCTGGAGCTAAGGCTTAAGGAGACAAAAGTTTAATAGTATCACAGTCAAGTAAAAACAAGTTATCAAGGACTACAGAAAGTTTCTACACTTAGTTTTCAAAGTACAAAATACAATAAATACATGAGGCTCTCTGTAAAAAGAGGAATCTAAAACTACGTTGTCTGTTACAGCACATAATATTTTGAATACATGGAATTCCTAAGATGCTACAGTATTTTTAGAAGTTATTGCTTAATGGATTGGTCATGTGGCTCTCACTGTTCAGACGCACTTCGGTTTAGCTGCTTTAAGGTTCTGCTTCCAGCAATAACCATTTGGGTGCTGTGCACATACTTGCTTTAATTTCTCCCATCTGGAAAAAGCTGCAGGATAAATTTGGACAAAGCCAAGTTGTCCATTTCATGATGATTCCTTCAATGGTAAATTGAAAAGGTCCTTGTAGTTAATGAAGAAAAACGTGAAATTCTTTCCTGCCATGTTTGAGGAAATCAGAGTGGGTACTTGAACATAATGGCTTGCTTAGACCAAAGGCAGCAGAATGTCATTTGCTTGTATGCATTATTTCATCTTGGAGAATGCCCTCATCCATTTGCTAATGCATCAATCCTTCATTTGTTTTCAAAGCACATTCTTCATAGCTTTCAAATTACATTGTCATTGAAATAAGTCTCATGATATTGGAACCAACACAAAATGACTTTTTTTCGTAAGTCATCCATGATTAGTACTTCAAGAATCTGGCTTCTGTACTAGTTCATGCCAAGCTTCTTTGTCTAGGTTTAATCCGTGGATACAGCTGAGGGTAAAACAGAAATGAGATTTATAATTTTAGTGCTTTAAAAAGTCCATTTATTATTAAAAAATAAGTAAAAGAAAAACCTGGCTGATGCTACAATTCTAATGTACTCTCTAGTAGAAAAAGCATGGTTGTAAGACACACCCAGAGCAGTAACAAATACAAATCTAGCATTCTTAGGAAAGCTTAAAAAAAAAAATACTAAATCTTGTCAGCACAAAAAGAAGGTACTGAACACCACGTAATTCAGTACTTTCAGCTCTACCCACATGGGTGGGGGCTAGGAAATGCATGTGGCTTTGTAAGTCAAGAGACACTTGTGTTCAGTGAACCGCAAGATTTTTGCGTGTTATATAAATGGAAAGAGACAGGTATTAAAGCCTGTTTTGCTTTCTCTATCTCAATGTCCATCAGCCTTTATGTATCTATAGCCTTGGGCAAGCCGGAAACACCTGCCTGCATAACAACCATGGAACTGTAGGAGCTGTGCTTTACTTGGTGCATACTGGGTGGCCAGTTAAATTCATTTAGCCACTCACCAATCAATCAGGAGATGCCACCCTGCAGCCCTTGAGCTATGTGCTATTTACTTATTCTGGCTGTGCACACAGCAGTACAGAAACTGCCTTGGCCACAGGGTGACAAACTGATGGGACACAGTTCAAGACAGCAGTACCAAGATGCTCGGGAAGCTTTTGGCTCCCAGTTGCAAAGGGCTTTGGGATCAACTACTGGTCTGAAAACCTGGCATCTAAAACCAAAAGGGAGGAAAGATGAATCCTCCATGCTCTAAACAGCAATGCTCCTTAAGGATGCTTTCTTCTGAATAGTCAGCTAACAATTAGGAAAAGAACCAGCTTCATCCCCAAGCTTTGTCTCAGCCTGCTATGATTTCACCACTAGCAAAGATGAAGTCAGTCAGTCAGTTACAACAGCATAACACCTGACTGTTTGGTATTAAGTCAGCATATTGACAGCATTATCTTATTTGCATTCAGTTCTAGAACTCTCATACAGCTTAGGGAGCTAATGAGTCACTAAGAAGGGTAGAGTACTGATGCAGACAATCTAATCCTTGTCTTCATTCAGTGCACCTAAGTGGCAAAAGGATAAGGCAGTTATGATAAAAACACAGCTTAATATAAGAATATATTAAACTAGCAAACATTTTCCTCTGTGCTGAACATCTTAGCCTAGATTTCAGCTGCTATATTAGGAGTCCAGTAATTGCTTTTGAGAATAACTACCGAATACTTCAGCAGCAGCACCAGAATGGCTCAGTAGAGAAGAGTGTAACAGTTAATAGTGGGGTTGGGTAGTTTTCCCCAAAGGTTCTGTTCACACTGGGTTGTACTTAGATGAATGAGTTGTGTTCCCCACTTCAAGCTTTTATTACAGAAGCACAGATGCTCCTACCTGTGCTCAGGCTGAGTGAGCTTGTGAAGAAGTAACACACAAATCTTGGGGAGTGGAAATAAAAAGCAAACAAACAAAAGAATCTGCTATCTCTAACCTTTCTGACCTTATTGTGCAGGGCTCATTGCTGCTCTTGATCTAGAAAAGTTTATGTCTGGAGAGCAAAAAACTGAGCAGAATTACCATGTTAGGGAGAATTTTACAGTATATTGTGGGTAGGCCTGAGTAAAGTGATGCAGAAATGAAGACTGATTTTGCAGTAGATAGAGTTGCTCTGCAAAACTTAACCAGTTTAAGAGTAAGGATTATCTGCATGAGGAAGGTGGCTCAGCCTTTTTTAAGCACCATACATCAATCAGGTAAAATTCACAGTGGTTAATCTTTAGCATTGGCAGAACCTCATCTCCAGCAGCAAGGCAACTGGATATGTAGAGAAAAGCTTAATGGGAATTTTTGTACATGTGTCCATCTGTTACAGTTTTCTAGCAACTCAGCCAGAAGGAGAAATATGGGGACATAATTGGAAGTATCTATTATTTGTACACAATTACGTTTAATAGAACAGGTAGCACAGAAGGTGATGAGGAAGGGAGAGGCTGTTCATTTAAGGCCTTTGATATACGGTTAAATATTACTTAAAAAGCATAGGAGAAAACAAAGATCTGCCCTTATTTGGAAATTAAGTTTCTTCAACACTAGAGAAAAGATAACCATAGAATTTTACAATGTTTGTCTTAAAGCTCTTTGTGAAATCATCTCAGGCCACAAGGTGCCCTGTATACACCCAGACAGGGAGGGACTCATGACTTCATGAAAGTTTCAAGTTCTTAAGGCCCTTTGTGCCAGTGTATCACTTTGTGAAAGAGGGGAAACCCAGCTCTATTCACATGCTCAACAAAACTTTATGCACAAGTCATATTCAGATAAAAGCTTGGTTTTTTTTCCTCTAAGATGGTGAGACAAGGTTGGTATTAGAACCTGCTATCGATAACAGGGTGGTGATACATGTTTTTCTGTTATGCACCCATTAACATAATGGGTGCATAATGGGTGTTAGGTACCTAACAGAGGGTGTTAACCCACTCTGCCAAGGTATTCAACTCCCCAAATGAACAAATGAAGAACATCAACTCCTTCCTCTTGACTTTGAAATTGCACCTAACCTAAATGCATGAGAATAGTGCTGTGTAAATTCCACATAGTGGGCTGGGGTTTTTAACTGGAAATAGCAAGGACTCACCCCTAGTAGGTTGCGGGGAACATATCCTTCCTTGTCATTCAGCCGTGCCCACCACCACTCAATTTCATCTTCATCTTCCCGGCGCAGGATTGTCATGCAGTCTCCTTCTTTCATCGAGAGCTCATCGTCATTCTGAGCCTCATAATCCCAGAGTCCATAAATCACTCCTTTGTTCATTATCCCCATTTTCTCCTGGACCCCTGCAACATTAAAAATACAGAGCAGCTACAAGTAAGTGAAGAAAACAAAAAAAGGGGAAAAAAGCCAATAGTTGGAAAGACTGCTGTACTCTTACTGAAGTAACCACACAACCAGCCTCGGTTCCTATCGCACTTAGCACCTTTCTATCATCAGCCTGCTGGAAGCTGGTCCCAGAACAGGTGGCAGTGTGAAGATGGCCTCTGCACACAGCAGACAGATTCCTTCCTTAGACATGTTCAAAAATACAAGGTAAATGGGGAGAGGAACATCAGTTGATAAAAGGTTGTAATTTTGTGCTAGTGTTCACACTTCCTACACCAAAGTGATGAGCAAGAAACACTTCTTTGTACACTCAGTTCATTAGTAATCTCTTTCTGTCAAAAGGGATAGTAATACCTCCTTATGTTGACCACCATTCTCATTTTGATGCTTGAGGTGTCATTTGGCACCTGTGTCACTTCATTTCAGAACTTTCAAACAAGCTGCATCTCAGACCTGTACCTGAAAGGTTTGTCTGCTCCCCACCAGCTGCTTTTGGTTAACTCAAACACTTATCTCAGCAGTTCTTAATTTCTGCCACTATTTCAATTCTTTTTAACCACTGACTTCAGAAACCCAGTTCTGTTGAATTGCTTCTCAGCCAAGGTGTTTTGGAGAACATACATACACCCTCCTGCAGATGTTATTTAGAACTTGCTCATTTTACAGCTGTAGCCAAAGATAAAATACTATTCTTTCTGTATACATTCCTCAGCTTCTAAGCAGGAAACCAGAAAAGGTATCTTAACTATTATACAAATCTTCTCTTAGGTAATTATTCCACTTCGAAATACTGAATCCTACTGCTCCTGGCAGTATAAAAACCAAAGAAAGAGTACATTGCATGTAGTATTGTGAAACTCTGCATTTCCCTTTTCATCTCTTACCTAGAACAACCTATTGTATAGGATTCTTACCTACATTTGCTAAAAGAAGCGTCTGCTCAAATCAAGTTCTTTATTTGTGCATACCAGCTCATCATGTAGAAGTAATTACTTCCACTGCATGCTTAGTTCTACTCAGAGAAACTCTTTCCTTGCTTTGCATTTGGTATAATTAAAGGTTTGGCAAAAGCAATGCTCTGCACCCACATGTGCAGCAAGAAACAAGATTTAACAAGTGAATGAATTTGTTACTCTAACTAGGCAATCAGAAACGGTCTTAGCAATGGGATTAATTCCTAATGGAGCAATATAGAAATTTGATAGCTGAATTTCATACTGTATCAAGAGATACCTTAGTTTCAGTGATTTCAATTTGGAAAAGCTGGCTATAAACCAAAGCCTTACAGTGCTTTCAGAACCCACTGAAAAGTATCTTATAGCATAAAAACCAAAAATCCCAAGTCCAACAAAAACCAGAGTATCCAGTGAGATCACCAGATGGTGGGTCCAAAGAAAACCCACAAAAAGAATGTGCTTCTTTATGCTGTATATAACAAAGCCATGGAACTCCTTCCCACAGGGGACTGTGGGCTGTTTACCTGAATTTAAGAATTAGGCAAATTCCTGAAAGAAATCTTTCAAGATCTATTAAACACAAAGATACCATGTCTTAACTCATATCAAAGTTAAAATCAGTACGATATATTGGACAAGTATTATTATTTTTAATCTAGTCCTACAATATTCCTCGGGCATTTGCTGTTGATGACCACCATTGGAGCCCAGATACAAAATTAAATGGAATTTTACTTAGCCCAGATTTTGATGCTAGTTAAATGGGCTTCTTCCCCTCATAAAGAAAACTATGTATTTGGCACCAAGAGATACAGTTTTCAAGCTTAGTGAGGACAGCTGGACAGACTGTTTTGAAATATGCTGGCTGAGCAGCTTACAGAAACTCAGATGTCCCATGTTCCACAAAACCAGAAAGGCTGTATTACAGCTTTTTACACTGTATTGCATTGGTATTACTTGACAGTCCAGCTGGTAGGTGCCTAAGGGACAAAAGCTACATACAAAACACACAGAAAGGTAATTTAAAACCTCAGTGACTAATACTCATCACACCCTAGGGGGAATTAATTCTCTCCAATAAAAGATGGTTTCTCTGTAGTCTTACTATTTGAATAAAAGTAATACGGTATTCCTTTTTAAATGCAAGAGAAGAAAAAGGCCAGAAAGTAAAGTCAAATTCAATGCTTACTAAGCTCCATAAAGGTAGAAACTTGGCAATACCTTTCTTGGCTCTGAAGTGCACGGTAGGAAACATTCCTCATTTAAAGGCACTAGCTAACAGACATGAACTGCCTACTGAGATATCCATACCACTTTTGGTTTTATGTAGAAGTACTTACGTGGCAACATTCACCTAATCACCACCTCATGCAAATGTATCTGTCAATGCACACACTTCAGGTTTTTAATGCAGGGAAAACTCGGATTTTCTCTATAGATTGAATATTACAAAGTTAGTCTCGATGGACCTCATTCTGTGACAAGAAGCTGGCTAAAAACCTCTCCTCAGAGGAACCTGAGGCATGGGCACACAACCTGAATGTGCAACTTACATTCCTCACCCAAAAACAGTTAAAAATGCCAGGTGAGTCCCTAGCATGCTCCAGAACTCTGCCGTCATCACTTACCATACAAGAACTGGGAGCACTGTGTGTAGCCTTCCTCCATTTCCTCACACTTGTCTGCAGCTGTCTGCATGTCACTGTAGGTCATCGCAAATACAGCTGCCCCCGACTCCACCAGGAACTTGCACACCTGCACATTATTGCAAGATGCTGCACAGTGTAATGGGGTCCTGCAAGCCAAGAAGAAAAAGAGGACACTTTACTTGTAAGCACTGCTACGAGCAGTATAGACTCCTGGGAGCAAAGCACTTTCATGCATGACCTCCAGCAATCAGTACTACATCACTGAAGACTTCCCACCAGAAGCACTTAACCCAGGATGTCAAGACCAATTGCTTTTCAAAGATAACAGGAGTTACCAAGAGCTGCTTGAGCCCTAAAGCTAGATTTCCATATGGATCTCTAGTTATGCTACCTTTCTATAATCCATTAACACTTTAAGAACATGAAGGCACTAAAAATAATAATGAAAAAAATAAATCAACATTCAAGATCTTCCTGACATCATGTTGCTTACAATTACCTCAAGACTTAACTCGATGACAAGTGCAGGTAATTGAGATAACTACTGAAGGTAACAGACACATGCATCTTTATTCAGTCTTTGGCCTTAGACACTTTTGTTGTAGGCATAAATAATAGTAAAATCACTGCTCCCTGCCGCAGCCCCTTGTAAATAAGCTCCCTAGCTACCTCTAAGGATATGTAACCCATTATCAGCTGCAAGCCTGGTTTGCAGGTTTTGGTCTCCTGCTTTGTTTTGAAGTTATCAGAGTATTGAACAAAGAACTGAGGAGAATTTGCAGGGCTAGATACTGCCCATAGCATATGTAAAGCTATAGGCTCTCAGAGAGAGATTGGAAATTTCAGCAAATGGTTCATTATGCATAAGCTGTCTTCAGTATTTTGAGGAAACAAAGCAATTTCCTGACAACTGTATCCACCCTCCTGGGCCTCAGAGAGAATTTTTTCATATAGGGAATATTAGTATAATTTGGCTATTTTCTCCTCTGTGCACTCACACATGATGTCCCACAGAGAACTGCTGCTACTCTACTGTGGAAAAGTCATTGCCAGCTCTATAGAAGCAAAGTGAGGACCTGTAGCAGTCCCCAAGCCATAGCTCTTTCACAGAAAGCCTTACCATCCATCACTATCTGCAGCATTCACATTCACACCAAACTGTACCAGGAACTTCACAATTTCTGTGTGCCCAGCACACACAGCGTTGTGCAGTGCAGTAATCCCTTCATCATTGGGCATGCTGGGATCTTCAACCTATTGAGTCAGAAAAGGAACCATTCACATTCTGGTGAAATTTTTTACAATAAACATCTCCTCACACAGAAGAATGAGTTGTCTTAATCTGCAATTTGATTTTGAGCCTTATTTTTATGAAGGACACGAGAAACAGGCAGAAAACTACAGCAGTAACTAATCTCACAAGAAGACTCACATATAAGCTTGCAGTCTCCTTTTACCAGTGAGAACCTGAAGTAGTTCAGAGAAATAGTGTCTTGATAACTTAGTATTTGTAACAAGTTTCTGATATTTGTCTATTTAATGATAAGCAAAATTCATGTTGATTTTGGTTATCAAATTATTTGATAACATAGATAGGGGATAAAACACTACATAAAACATAAGGAAAGAGTTGTTCTGCACATTTATAGCATCAATGCTAAATACCGAGCGTTGATTTGACACACTTTTAAAATCAGCTTCCAAGTGGCCATGTCCTGTTAGGGCTTATCTCCTCAAGGGCGGATCTAGGTTGTCCACTATTATTTTAGCTTCCCCACTGCAGAAAAGCTGCAATTGCCCTGTTTGAAGCAGGACTGCTTCACAAGTTACAAGTTCATATTTGTACCTCATAAATTATTCTCTGCACGAGGTCAAACTCTCCCTCCAAAGACGAATCCAGAAGCAATGCGAGGGGATTGAATTTCACTCTCATTCCATGCCCAATTCTCTCAGAGCCGGTTTTACGCAAGTTCGTCCTCTTCCCCTGTGAAAAGGTAACATGAGTTACAGGCATTTTTCTCCCTGAGAAGAAGAAGAATACAGAATTTCTGATTTGGGAATGACAGCAGAAATGGCCAATTAAGGCAGTGTTTAATATGAAATTTAGACTGTTTTCAACCAACCCCCTGACACATAAATACTGTAGGTTAGGCATGCTGTGAAAAATCTCTCCCTATCTCTGGACAAGGTCACTATTCAACTCAAATACAGAAGCCACCTTGATCAAACACATCAACAAAATAATAAAACTCTCAAATCCCTGAAGATCAGGAAAAAAATGCCTTTTTCATTAAAACCATTTTAGCATTAGCTCTCTTAAAGGTGTTACACAAACCAAGTAGTACACTCCATGAAGTACACTACACCTTTTAAGCACCCATGTTCAGTTCCTAGCATTTTCCTAAATTTAGCAGAGGTTAGCAGAAACAAACAGTTACAGAAAATGGTTTTGGAAAGGATATACAGCCAAACGTAGAAACACTTCAGATGCTCCCAACAATACTGGAAAGCAAGTATTTCTATAGCTGAGTTTGTACTCTTTCCTTCAGAGAATATGCATGCATTAGCTCAGCGCTCTCCCCAGCTGGCTGTGCAGCAGCAATAAACACTATTCATAAGGGTATGTAAATTTCTTACAGATGTCCAGGAGCAAATGAATAGAAATGACTCATGTTTTGCAAGAGCAAACATGTAAAGATAAGATACATAAGAAGAAATTCCCAGAAAATACTTTTTTGCCTGTTGATTTATACATAATATTAAAAGTATGGGCTTTTTAAAGAAAAAGCCTCTCAGCACAACCCAAGTATTTAAATATGAAATCAAGCAGTTGGGCTGGTTTCTTCTCCATCATCGCAGAATTGAGAATTGTTACAAAACCAACCAGAAGAGAGTTCTTAGAATTTAAGAAATCCTACTACTCGAGTTTCCTTGTAAAAGAGAGCAAGGTCAAAGACTCTAAAGCATGAAAACTAACATGCAATAACTATTTAACACACATTTAAAGCTTTTTAACTCCTCTCCCCGTAAGTGACAGAGGAAAAAACACTTTCATGTATCAAGTCATTAAAATTCTATTCATGATGGGTTTTCAAAGGAATTCTTTGAGGAACTGAAAGCAGTGAGCATTTCTGTTCTATGACAGTAAGATATAACACCATACCAACCACAGATACAAACTTGCAAAAGAAGCAAGATGGTAAAACTCTGCCTACCCTTAGCCCAAAGAGACTTTATTTTGATGCAACTTGAGAATGGACTGATGTTAAATCAGGTTCCAAAGCAAAATTCAGAATGCACTTCAGTAGAAGTACAAGTCAGATGTTGTCTATAAATCAGTTTTTAGAGCACAAATTAGTCCATTTCCCCTTTTCAAGTAAGGCACTTTCACATAAACAAATGCAATCCAGGATTAAGATAATTAGTTTCTATCTCGTAGTGGGAAATGCTTGTGAAATCTGTACCTGTGCCTCAAAAAAAAACCCACCATACTTTAATTTCTCCTAAGAAGAAAGTACAGTCTGGATGTAGTAGGGAGACTTCTCTAAGGAATGTTCTTTAAAGCCCAGAAGAGTTTTACTATTTGTGCATAAAGTTCCATTTAAAACTTTTCATCATATTATTAATTCTAGAGACAACAAGAGACTTGTCATTACTGTCATTCACTCTGCACCAGACAAAAAGAACAGACACCCACAGAGAGACTTCTGGACTGTTTGTCAAAGCTCTGCAATACAATGGGCAGGATTTATGACATCGAGATGACTTACTGACATAGCATCCAAGTTGTAGGCTAGTTAGTACTTACAGGAGGCAAGGAAAACTGTCCAGTAACTTCAGGAGGCCTCATACTGAATGAGTCATCTCCCAAACTCTCCGGTTCCCCAGATGGATAGGGTGGTGGTGGGTATGGAGGATACTCTTCCATGTACACCTCCAGTGGCAGTGAAGCTTCTAGGCTTGGTTCTTCTGTCTTCGGCTGCATGAGTTCATCACCATCTGATACTCCCTCAGGCAGAGTGTCCAGAGCTATGGAGGGAACAGCAGCTTCACTCTGATCTGCTGGTGTGTTTTCTGTTTCCTCAGCAATGGTTGGCTCTGGCATAGAAGCAGCTGTTTCTTTTTCTGATTCTGCACTTAGATAAGGATTTGGGATTTCTGATGGGCTTTCAGGACTGGCAGCTGATGCCGTCTGTTTGGAGGGATGTGATGGCGCTGAGATAGTCTCCATTGCAGCCAGAGTGGTCCTCTGATACAAGAGCTTCTGAATATTGGGGCCATTAGGTCCTTCTGGCTCAGTAATGGAGCTACGTTTCTTCAGTGGTCTGGGTGCATTGGACAGCTTCTTCCGTAGTGCTTCCAGGTCAGCATCACTCTGGTTGCGGTATGGATTGGATAAGAAAGGCAGCAATTTGGTCGGGCTGAGGGGACGGGGTATTCGCTCAGTTTCATGGTTTTCATGAGCAGAAGCAGCTGTTTCCATCTCAGGCTCTGGACTGCCTGGCTTGCCTTGGAGGTTTGAGTAGATGTTCTCTGTCT
Source organism: Psittacula echo (assembly GCF_963264785.1). Lineage (NCBI taxonomy): Eukaryota > Metazoa > Chordata > Aves > Psittaciformes > Psittacidae > Psittacula > Psittacula echo. The sequence continues at coordinate 12,335,167 of NC_137738.1, read as the reverse complement.
GTGGCAGCTGATTCTGTACACCAGCTCCTGCCATCACAGGCTTGCCATACACTGCAAAGCAGTTCAGGGAGAGATGGGGAGAAAGAACAAGTGTGAATATTTGATCAACCAACCTAAAACCAACACACAACCTCATTCACCTAGGTAGGGCAAAGAAGCAGAATAACACAATCGGCTACACCGAATTGATCTGATAACCAGGATTACCATTAAATTATCTTGTAAATGCCAGACAGATATTCTGCACTTTCTGTTAACACCAATATACAGCACATAAGATCTACCTAACAGTCTTACAGCTTCACTAACCTGCCTAATTCCACTGAAGAACAGCTTTATACCTACAGACCACGTGGAAAGTATACCTATCTGAGAAAAGAGGTAGAAAGCCACATGCTTACCACTTGGGAAGTGTGGTCCTCTGGTTTGTGCCCTCGTCAAAGCACTCTGCACTGCTTGCTGGAAGTTCTTGCCAGGAGTCTGCTGTTGTGTATACATGCTATAAATTGAGCTTGCAGCCACAGTTTGAGGCTTTCGAAATGGTGGGAGTGAGCTCTCTTTGGATGGCTGAGGGGTAAAAGGTCTCACAGCTGCTGCTGGGGGACTCTCCTGTTTGGAGGAGGGAAGAATTTGGTCCTGGCTAGAGGAAGAACCTGCAGGTGGTACAGAAATTCTTTGCTGTATCTGCTGAGAAGGATGGGAAGGCTGCTGTGCCACTGTTTTTGGTTTGTTCCCGATAGTTACAACAGCCAAAGGCAGCTTCTGCAGGTTTCCATCCAGCTTAGTATCAGAAGGTTGCAGGTGACTGGTTTGACCAAAGTAAGGCAAGTTTATCTGTTTTGGTTTAGTGGGGACAGGTGGTGGTACCTTTGTTACATTTTTATTGGCTGTCTGCAAGACAAAAAGTATTAATTAAGATTAAACAGCAAAATATGTTTTAGAAGTTCTGTCCTGAAGATCTAAAGAGCCTTAAAAGATGACACAGTACCAAACACTTCTACTGTTGCTGCGCAGTATTTACAAAATGATGAAACATTTTATCATCACAGTTTTCTATACCTTGAACCCATTCCTTCTGTAGCAACTATATTTATAACATCAAATGAGGACAGGGCACAGTAATTTTTCTAGAGATAGCAGAGGCACTTAGTATCACCTGCAGGCAAGAAGCTTGTTTTCCAACAAAGCACTTGCCATCCATCCCCAGGTATCCTATGCTACTTCACCCCTACCTGACCAAATTGTGCTCGTGCCTAGATTTAGGTGGGAAGTCTTGCAATCAAACATCTGAAGGGCGCTGCTGCATTAAATAGTGAAACAAGTGTGTAAATGATTCTAAAGAAAATTTAGAATACAAACGCCTTTGTACAGATAGTCTTTGGGAAAAAAACCCATTCACATCACAGTGACTGTAGGGAATGATTTTGAGTTACCACCTGCCATTAAAGGTCTAAAATACATCTATTTTCCTTAGGAGTCGTCCCTTGAAAGACGACCTAGGTCCTCTTCAAAGAGCTTTCCAACACCAACACTGGAAAAGTGGTGTAGTAATCCCCGTCAGATGGAATGAAGTAGTTCAAGAGTTTCCTGCATACCTGTGCTTCTCGCAGGAGATCTTCGCTGCTCTGGTTCTTTCTCAGTGTGCCCAGCCCAGCAGACTGGTCCACAGAGTCAAACATGGAGAATGGACGTACTTTCTTCTCTTTGTCTCGTAAAAAAGTTTCTCCTTCAGCTGCTGTTAGACAGAGAGGAAGACTTTCAAAAGGGACAACAACTGCAAGAAGAAGTGTCCTGTTCCGTGCAATATTCAAGACAGTGTATGCATCCTACCCCTGCGCGAAGGGACCCAAAAGCCTGTCAAATGCTGTGCCTTGCAACAGAACATGAATGCATTAGGATCTACTTCACTACCCGAAATGAGGTGGGGTTTATTGGGTGTCTTTTCTTTGTGGGTTTTTTTAATTGGTTATGGGAGGTTGGGTTTTTGCTTGGGTGGTTTTTGTTTGGTTGGTGTTTTTTTAAATCCCCACAACACCACACTAAAGCTTATATTCCTTGATTTATCTTTCGTTTGTTCTCATATAAATTCTATATATTTACTGAAGCATTTAGAAGAGACAGGTATCATTAACTAGATCCTCCACATATTAACATTATGCCAAGCATGTAAGAACATACCTTGTCCTTCATTAGTCACAACTGCTTTTCCTGAAGTCAAGGCTGATCCTTGACTGATATGATTGTCTGCATTTGAACTACTCCAGTCAGTGGCAGATGGGGCAGATTTTGCACTGGGGACCACAGAACCTGGGAGAGAACAAGCAGAACAGATTAAGCTAAAACAGTGGTTTTCTTGACTTATTTACAGGTAGGGGATTTTTTTAAGACTCAGGTCTAGACACTGTACAAGTATCATTTGTAGGTTAACTGCTATAAATCCTACCACTTTAGATTCTCTCATTTGCTTGTTTTAAAAAGGGAATGCAAAACCAAGCTCAGAAACAACTATCAAAGCAGCAGCAAAACTATTTGTTCTAGCACACAGCTGCACTTACAGCATTCAGACAAACTGCTTTAAACTGCCCTCTTTCCAGTTAGTAAGAAGCTCTCCTTGGACATTTACAGTAAGCTAAAAGTAACAGGATGTCAGCAGGTTTACTGCTGTTTCTGTGCTGCAATCAATTGTCTCCTTCATAATACTTCTTGTAATTATTACTCCTTGGTATGTGTCATGTCCAAAATGCACGATCAGAAAACTTGCCTTTGCCAGTTTTAAGTACAGGCATCATGGTTGTTACCACGTATATCCTAAAAGTGCCTCTAAAAACTCAAACACTCTTGTATAGCTTTTAGGAGTCTTTTAAAATAAATAAATGGATAACTATAGGTTACAGGAAAACCCTTCTACATTCTATGCTGTATAACAACTCAAACCGCTCACTGAAAGTAACATATTGTATAACCTCAGTGCTTACAAAATACATTCACTGGTGCAGGAAAATTGCAAGTAGTAAGACTGACGTTGCAAATAACACTTCATTATAAAGCAAAGAGACAGAGCTCTTAGATAAGAAAACAAAACATTTCTGGGAAGAACTATTAATTGTAAGCTATTACCTGCAGGAGCTTTAGCTTGTGAACCGCTCCCAGCTCTCATGTTGGGCAGAGTCTGCGTTTTTAGTGGACCATCAGGCACCTGCAAAGCTTGTGTCCCATCCGAAAACGCTGGTTTCACCAGAAGTTCAGGTCTGGAAGCAATACGTGGCATAGTAGAGGACTGGATATAAGGACCTACTGCTGCCACTCGACTTGGAGCAGAAGCTGCTGGTTGTGGTAAATTCCCATCTGAAGAAACCTTGGTGGAGGGAGTGGGACAAAGAAAACAATTTAAAGAATGTTATGCCACAGTATCCATCCATCACAGTTTGAAATAGAAGTCCAAAAGGATAAAACATTATACCAAATAATAAAAAGGGCTTAAGACATATGAACCTGAAGTAGTAATAGAAAAAAAAAAGTATCTAAAAGAAAATCCACAACAGCGTAAGAGTTCTTGTCCATAAAGAATAAGTAGGTTAACACCAACGTACCATGAAAAGCACTTTAATAATACAAGACTTCCACCACTTATGGATAAAAGCAACCAGTCTAGCATCTGCACAGCCTTCCCCACAAGCAAGTTTTTACTTCAGACTGTAGGGACATAGATGAAGTTATTTCTTTTGTTATTAAATATCCCACACTTACTGGTACATTCTCCTTCTGTTGCAGAGCTGCCTTCTTCTTCCACAGGCGCTCTCGCAGCTCATTAACACGCTTATCCATGACTGCCACCTCCAAGTTGCGCTTGTTCAAACACTCCCTCTGTTGCTGCAGCTTGGCATTCTGCTCCTGGTTCAGTTTGTTCCTCAACTGAATAAATTCACAGAGCAGGGGGGGAAAGGGGAGGAGGGAGGAGAGGAAAACAACAAAAATAAAAACAAATAAACTTTGAGGATGGGGGACAGGAAACAGTTACAAAGAAAAACGTTCTAAAAAGTCAAGTCATGCTGGCAAACTCAGATTATTTTCCCTGGAGAAAATGTTGGTTATTCTCCAACAGAAAGGAAGAGGGATATACACTGTGTGCTCCTTTTCCTATTTACCTTGAACCCTGTACAACTAACCCTCCATCCTCAGCACAGAGGCAGCCACGCAGCTCTGTCAGGAACAAAAGCAACATGATTTCTTTCTGACAAGGCAAGAAACAACCCAACCAACTTTTAGCCCTTAAAGTTACAGGTCACAAGCTGGCTTTCCATTACCTGTAGCTCCTTGTACAGGCGGTCGAGCTCTGCTACAGCCGACTGGTTGTCGTGGTAACCATCAATTCGGCCATTCTTCAGCATCTCTAGTTGCCTAGTGAGTTCCTCTACCTTTGACACCGCCAGCACCAGTTCACGCTGCTTTTGCTGGAACAGGCTGTTCATCTGTTCAATCTCCTCCACTGGAGAGGATGAGAGAGCACAATAGCTGCCCTGAGAAACAGCCGAGAGCGTGGGCTGCTTCCAAGGCAGCAGTTAAGGGGACAGAGTGCCCTGCTGGCCTCCAGAGCAGTGCTGCACCGAGGCTGCGTCCAGCTGCCGCAGACTCACAGTCCCTGTCAAACCAGCTCATCCTCCAAGTGTTTGTAAAAGCAAATGCACTAGCAAGGTTATGTAAATTTGGTCTACTTAGAGCACTGATGGTGAGGGGAAAAAGAGTATCTTTTACTTTCTAAAGTATGGAAACAAAACTACATTAAGCAGATGAATTTCATCTGTAGAAGCCTAAAATCACTTAGCACTGAATTCAGCAGGAAGACACACACTTAACAATAAGGCATATTTATGATATTCAAAACTCTGAATTTAGGTTGTAGGAATTCAAATGACAAAACACTTGGGCTGATACATTACACAAAAACTCAAAAAGCTTTTTAGGGTCTATCATAAATGGCTGTCATTAGCTGCTCCCACTGCCAAAACTGTTGCATTAGAGAAGAGTTTACAGAATCAGTAAGAGTTCAAGCAAGTACCACAACCAGATCTGCTTGGAAGGGTGCAGGGATACAGATCTTGTTTTACTTTACCATCCTTCCATTCCTTTAAACTGACATTTGTTCTGTGCAACAGAACCCAAACAAAAAGTGCATTCTCCCCACCAAAAAAAAAAAAAAAATCAACACTTTTGCTTTATCCATAAAGCACAATGCTTCCTAATAAAACAATATATCTGTATTTTACCTTAATAAATCAATATATTTTCATTTAAGTCCAGCTAGAAATGACAAGTTCTGTACAATATGTATAGAGGCAAAAGAATGTGTGTTGATATTAAGTCTGAAATAAGTATTTAATGTTGCATCAACATGCAAGCTCCCAACTAATACTGTAGCAAGCCAGACACTAGTCAGACTTCCATAATTACAAAGAAAATACTCAGCAACTTTGGCCATTAAGTTACCTGTTGCATAAGAGGCAACATGAGTATCAGGCCAAGCTTTAGAGGCCAAGAAAACAACACTAAATGTGTGAGGCATTTACATCAAGGACGGAAAATGTTACTGTGGTTCACAAAGGTATTTAAGTAAGGAAAACACCTACACTGTAATTAAAGAGTACATGTGCTAGGCTTAAAACACAGGGTGTCCTTATGGGATATTTTAAAATACAGTAAGAAAATATATTTTGTTCTAGGTCATTCAGGAGTTTTCTCAGTAAATACAAGATTTGAAATTGTTAAGATTAACGTTTACTGAAATGCCGCAAATAACTCCTCTGCATCACTGAAATCATGAGAAATTTTAGGGTTCCAAGAACCATACTCCATAAAAAGTCACAGGCTACTTTCCCCAAGCAGCAACTCACCTAATTTCCCATTGCTGAGCCTTTTTTGTTCCACATGGCCTTTCAGTGCTCTCACTTTCTTAAGTTTGGCTTCCTGATTCTCAGCAATTTCCTTCAATCGCTTCAGTTTTTCCTGTTCAGCAGCTTGCTGTTGCTGTCGCTGATCCTGCTGTTTCAGGAATTTCAGACGTTGTTCCTGCAGCCAAGACAAGGAATTTTTTACCTTTCTTTTTCCTGAGTTAATTTATGGTAAGGTACTGCCAGAAACAGTCCCAAAAACGATCACCACAGCAGCTCTGATCAGCTTTAGACCAGTATTCTTTCTTCTCTGAGTGTCACGGGAAGTCTGGGGCAACAGAGCAAACAAGGACTGACTCTGTCCCAGTGCAATCCTTCCAGTACAACCATTCTGTAGAACAAGTACCTACTGAAACAGAGGTGGTATCTATGTCTAACAGCCCTTGGCAAGTTTTTCTTCCATAAATTACTCAAAATCCCTTGAAGCCTAAGAAAAAATTTAGTATTTATGTTCCATGACATTTGCTAATTTCAGCTACTTGGCTCTTGACTTACAACAGCTGGTGATTATTTCCTCTTTACCTTCTCCATCTGCTTCTATTTTACAGATCTCTATTACATGCCACACTTTAAACACAATTTTAAGTCATGCTGGAAAATATTAGATATTCTTTCTACAGAATATATTGCATAAATTATGGATCATTTCCATCTCTCTTTGTACTTTTACTGGTTCTGCTAAAAACTCCTTTGAGGGGGGATCACTGCACACCAATGACTGAAAATTGACCATTTCCTGGTAATGATCACTGCTATCACAACACAGGAGGACTCAAGACACAGGAAAACCTTCACAGGGACCTGACCAAAATTTATACAACAGACATCATGCCAGTGGAAAGGATCCTTTTGCTTCTCTAAGAGTACAAAAGTGGTACACTATTAGTTTCTATATACAGACGTCTATAGTTTAGAGCTAAAAGAAACCACTAGAACACCTACAGAGACTTCCTTTAAATCACCAGCCATTACACATGGCTTCCAGTTCTGGAGATGACAGGTTGTTGCAGTGGTAGAACTAAGACTTTCTCAAGCACCCACTAACAGCCAAGACTACAACTGCTTACTAACATTAGAACTCAATACTTCATCAAAATAAAAATCACCAGTCATATAAACCCAGGCAGCACCCACAGCGTATGCGCTAGTTTGGAGTCCATCCCACACAGGAAAATGTCAAAAAATAGATATTACAGCTCATGTCTAAAAAGAAAAGCGTATTTTTTTTCCCCCTCAGAATCTATTTTTAATATTGCATCTGATTTCAGAAGGCAGGAAGGAGGCAATGGAAAGCTTCTCTTTGAAAGGGTGTCTAGGAAAGCAGGTTTGTTCTAGAGAGACAGGTTAAATGAAAGATTCTCCCAGTGGGACACCCACAAGGCCACTCTTCTTCAAACCACAGGCAGCAGACACCTGCCTGATGGGTAACTATCCAGACTTAAACTTGTAATTTAAAATATATATTCTTTAAAGTCTTGTACAACTCCCTTTACAGTAAATATATATAGTGTTCCCATTTCTGGTTTCATATATATAGTGACTACAGTGTTATTGATAAGACCAAAGTCTATTTCCATCACCTGTGAACGAAACAGACAAAAGTTATAAACTTTCAGGCTTCTCTCTTTTATATTTAACTCATGTCTGCTGGAACTGAGAAGACGACAATATTCTGCCTTGGCAAATTAATCAGAGCAGAATAGGTGTTAACTGTGCTGCTAAATTCCTGGTAAAAAAAATATAATCACCTGGCTGATTTCTTACATTACAGTTGCACCTTCTTTATACCTGTTCTTACTTTAAAAGAGAAGCATTTCGACAGGCCATAGTATCACTCTGCAGGTGCTTCAGAACCATGAGAAAGCCATGTTTTAAAGCGCTTCCCCAAGATACAATTATTGAAAGCCAAGGGAACCGAACAAGATGCTAAATATATGGGATGGAGAAAAGGGAGAACCTAGCTGATCTTGAGAGGAGAGGGAGACAGGGCTTCTGACAGAGAAAGAGTAGTGAAACAAAAGCCTCAGAGCAGCCTCCTTCCCCAAGTAAAGCATATTCTGAAATGCATGGGAACTCATCCACCCAGACAGCCAAGAGCTTTTCAGGACGGGCTCACATTTAATGATTCTCTGCCAAAAGCAGCATTTTCTGTTATATTTTCAAGAGCAGTGTGTACAAACAACACTTATGTCAAATATGAACTCTATGCCAGCATTCTGCAGATGCTGAGTTATTTTTTCTCCCTAAATTATTAAGGAGCACCCTGAATAATAAGCATTTTCTAAATCACTCTCCTAGCTCCTTTTCTCACGTATATGCCATCTTTTCCAGACAGCTGCCCCAGGAAAGCAGGCACACTGAACTCTATCAGGGGAAAGCAAGATATCATTACAGGACGGCATTATACCCTGAAACAAAAGCGTTGTTCAACGATCAAACTGGTGAATTGCTGCTCACCACATGGAGCACAAATAGAGCTGGCAGAGCCATCAGGATAATGACAATACATCAATGCTACATCCTCTACCCTTTCAACAACCAATATGGTCACTTCCATCACTGGCATTATTTTAATGTTTTACTACTGGATATTTGCATAGATTGACTTTCAAATTAAAAAAATAGGAAGCCAAAGAAAGACACCCCTCTGCGTAAGAGGGAAAAACCCTCAAATCCCCTTCACCTCATGCAACCTTTACCATCTTTATTCCTTGCTGTAAACAATCTCATTCCAAACCTACCTTGTTAGCCAGCATTTGCTGTTGAGCCTCAATTTGCTGCTGCTGGCGTGATGCCATTTCCTGAAGTTCAGCCAGTGTCATATCCATCCTTGGAGCACTGACCTGTCAAAGAAAATCCAATGCATACTAAGCCTAGACTTTTAATTTGGCTAGTGTGTAACTCAGTAGAGGTACTGCAGAAAAGTACGATATAGGTCTTTAAAAAACTCTAACAATAACTAGGTATCCAATTCAATAAGTAGAAAGAAATGGCACATTTCCATGGCAAAAGAATAAATAGTTGTAAACTCAAGACACATGCGTAGCCCAATCCAGCAACACACATAGGTTGACATCTCTTGAAACTTTAATATTTGTAGCATTTTAAAGAGTTGTTTCAGAGCCCTTTGTATAATTAAGCTCAGCATGAATTCGCTTTGACTGACTGAGCCCAGAATGCTCAGCACATGGCAGGATGGATCTGTGGTCGTAGCTGTATCATCGCAAATGATAATGTAAGTTGAAGAAAATGGAAAGTTTAAACACAGTGTGGGGAAAAGCCCTGCCGCTCTCAAAGGTAACGCTATTATTACATTAGTTATCTGTTCTCATGTTTCTTGAATGTAGATTCAGTCTTATATACATAATTATATCTTCTGGAGCAAGAATAAATGACAGAGAATGGATTCAATGCTGAAACACTAACTGGTCTCAATGTGAAATCTGGAACGGAAGGAAAATGACAGAAAACTTTTGATGGGAGTAGAAAAGGGGAAGTCTGCTGCATTTGCTGCTCTGAGATCACCTGTACAAACACAGACATGGCACCCAATGGATCTCCAGAGACATCTTAAAAACTGAAAGCAAGGGTGATAATTGCTAGAGGCTTTGTGTTTATTTTGGAGCAGTCACTAGCAATCACTCCAGAGTAGCCTCTTAGTTTCCAGGGTAGGATCTCAAAAGAAGGGAAGCCTCTATTCTCACTATATATATTGTATCAAGCACTTACTCCATTCTCTATTCTTCGATCACCAGGCACTTTCACACCATTTCTTTTTAAGGTTGGATCTTGAGACCTTTGGCCAGTCCCTAGATAGAAATACAGGAACAGGCAAAGATGGTAAGGTACTTTAGGATTTTTCTTATCCCTTTACACACCACATTCAATAGAAAATGAGAAACAGTACAGTCATTTTGGTTTAGAATCTGAACACTTGTTCTTCCAATGAGCTTACTGTTGAGATAACTTAATGGATGACACAAGACATTTTATTAAGAGGTTGGTGTTTGATGTCAACATTTATCTAAAACTAAAAATAGGACTGTTTAAAACCCACCCAACCAAAAAAGCTTAACCAACAGCACACTATTTCAGTATTTTTCCTGCAGTCAACAGGCCCCTAGTAAGTCTGCACTACAGATGCTTAGTCAGGAAAGTGTGTTCCCCTCTGCAAATGAGACAAAAGTAACTGGTTAATTCACAGAAAGACATTTGGACCACTGTCTTAAAACCATCATCTATATGTTCTGGTGTGCCTTTAGCCAACTGTCTTACAGAGAAGATGAATAACAACAGTTAAAGGTTAGTCACCTATCATGAAAGACACACCACTTAATCTACAGCTGATTATGTGCACAAAGCTGAAAAGACAAAGGTTTTTCTTTCTGGCAGTTATTGTAACAGTAAAATGCTGTTTAACTAGAATTCTACTTTAATGTTTACATCAAGTTACGTACAAACCATGTTCAGATGCCAAATACCGAGCCCACTCATTTCCCTGTATGACATACATGTGGGTTTGTCCTGCAGTACATCTGTTAGCTTCTTGCGCATATGATACCTGTTTCAAGAACATGTTTCTGCAAGACTAACTGCAGAGTTCCTAACTATTCATTTGCTTTTCCCTAGATATATTGCTTAGCAATGCCATGGCCGATAAAATAACAACAATCCTAATCCTAATGCAAGCACCCTGGGCTTGAAAAATTACATCCTCTAGATATTTAGCTGTGGCTAGTATATTTAACACAGGATGCCTCTGGATGCCTTGGTAATGACCAGCTCTAGAAAACCTGCAAAAATTTCAGTTTGGATTTAATGTCCCCAGATCTGGCAAGGGAGGATAAAGTCTTTACTAAAATGAGCAAGTTTTCTGTTACTACCATTCTATTCATCATAAAGTGACAGACCAAAAAGGGCTGCAACACCATACTGACTACCAACATTAATAAATTGCATACACATGCTGTTCCCTTAACCTTAATGAAATGAAGCTTAGACAAACAAACCAGCTGAAAGAAACACCTACCTGTTTCCCGGCAAGGAGAGCGTTCATGCCGAAGAAAGAAGCGAACCTCACCTCTCTGCATCCCAAAGCGCTGCAAAACATCCAGCATCCGTTCATTATCGGCTATGGGACGTTCTGAGAAGGTAAAAAGCCAGTTGTCTATTACATCCCTAAGCAGCACATACCAAAACAACACAAAAATATCTGTCCATCATCCAGTGTGTGCACCTAAGCCTTGCCCTCACCCAAGGCATTTCTACCTTTTGCTTAGGAAGGCATTATATCACTCCTTGCTTCTGAAATTCAACCAACACTTCTGAAAAGCAGATATACTCTCTAAAAGTCCACACCTGAAGGGAGAAACTGAGGCACCATCCACCCCAAGGGGAAGCAAACAGGCAATTTAGAGCTTTCTGCTTAGTTTTGTATTTGCAGATCATCTTAGCCACTCACCACCGCAGGAAATGTGCTGTCGTACCTTTTGCTCCACTTCCGTGGTACCTCAGACAAACTTATTTCTTAGTCAGTCCTACTCAAGGGCTCCTCTGCGCCAATTCCTACAGGGACTCATTTACTATTTATTCCAACAAGAATTGAGAGGTGCAAAGATAAACTCATAGAAGAGAAATTCTTTTCTTAAGGCTTCCTAAGGATTGCACTCAAATGCTGAATTGCAGCTCTTGCCTTCAAGTTCAGGCAGAAGCACTCACTTCCCTGAAGAGGCTCTTGGGCAGTACCCAACAGCCTGATCCTCAGCATGCCATCATAGCTTCTCTCACTTGAAGTGATCACTTATAGCTCCTGTCAACCACAGATCTGGCTCCTTCTCTCAGACAGCAAACTTCATGAAGTTCAGATTACATGTGTTTTGAAAGCCCCACTTCGGATAAACCTGGAAAAGCTGAACTATTTTGGAGTCACCACTCAAAGGGGGAAAAAAAAGATCACAGTGAAAAATGACTCCGATAAAGACTTGCCATTTTCTTTCAGACAGTTAGAATGAAGTTTCCTTAAAAGTTACATGCACAGTTCCAGTGAATTTCTTTTCCTGTTCGTGTTCCCAAGTTCAGGATTCAGTCACATCTTATTTTTAACCCATACTCGTTGCCTTTTGAAATCACAAAAATGCATTGGGAGTCTACACCTACTGCCATCATCTACCAGTACTCTTCCCTTGCTGTATTACTGTTGTTCCAGAATTTACACGCTTCGCAGTTGAGCATTCACAAACAGGAAATACCAAGAATTACTAAATTTTTACAGAAAAGTGATTTCTTTGGGTTTTCTAAGCATTTTACCATACATTTTTACATGTATTTTAAAAGTGATGGCAACTGTGGTAAACAGATCTCAGAACTACCTTTAAATAGTCAGGCTACACTCATAGTATCGTATTGGATCCATTTGCGCTAGGTGTCAGACAAACAGAGGATATTATTCCTGGCTTAAGAAATAAACAAGCAGAGGAAGCCTGAAATGAAATACCACCACTTCTGCACCAGTTTTGATTTTGCTAACATTGCTTCTGTTAGGTGCTTCCTTTTATTATTTAAGGGGAGGAACAGAAAAGAAAATTAGAGTTGTTAATTCATATTCAACAGAGTCTTTCAAGTCACTATATTAATATGGAATAATCATTTCAGGGAAAAAAAGAAATCGTTGGTGTTAAGAATTGAAGCTACTAACATGTTTTCAGCACGTAAAAAGCTCTTTTCAACATAAAAGTGTTTCTTTACATGAAAATGCTGCAGCTGTGCTCAAGCAGTCTAGGAAGAAAAATTTCTGGAGTCACTGTCAAAAGAGATTAGCTTTACAGAATAAGCAAGTAGGTCACTGTTACAGAAAAAGCAGTCTCTTGGCAGTTAGTTGTCTAGACAGCTAAAAAAGCTCTGCATCTACTAAACCTTAATTCAAGAGGAAAAAAAGACAAAAACCAAAAAACCCCAATAGTACCACTGTCAGATTTTCATCTTCAAGAATATACAGCAGGCTTAGGAGGCAGATTTCTAGCAGCTCGGCAATACTTCAACTGAAACTCAATAATCAAGGGAGATGCCCTTTGAAAAGGATTCTGTCAATACCACTCAGTGACTTCAAAAGGAAGGTCAAAGGGATTTTCAAATAGCAAACAAAACTACATTTGGAAAGCTCAAGAAGAAAGAACAAACAATCAGACTTCTTTTTAATTCCCTGTCTCACAAAGAGGAAAAAAAGAAGTCTTTATACATGCATACACCTTCTGACTGCTTTCCACAGTGGTCAAAGGTAGTTGCCTAATAAGAGTTCTGGCACAAACAGAAAGATGAAGAACGTTTGCCCTGATATTCATCAAATTTCAAACCAAACTGGGAGGACAGGGCAAGAAGGAAACTTGGCCCCTTAAGGGAGTAGAGTGCCTCAAGCACACTTGCAGCAATCTTTCAAAGTACCCTTAATAAGGCCTGACAACAGAAGCTAAAATTCCTGAGCAAGCATCAGAAAGAGAGACAAGCAATGTAAGAACAATCTGATCTCAGTAGCTCAAGCCTGAGAAGTCATTTTCCTACATAAATCTTTTGTTTCTACCCCAGGTCAGCTGCACTGCACCATGTTTGGTTTAAAATAGTTTCATTTGTTCAGTGTAAAATGCAAGCAAAATAGAAGTCATGGCATATCTTGGCAAAACAAGATAGCAAACTTTGCTGACATCTAAAATGAGATTATGTAGAAGCTTAAAGTATTTCCTGCCTTTGCTGCCCCCACCCCGTAAATCAAACATGTATGATTTGTATATGTTGGATTGGGGGGGGGGGGGGGGGGGCAGCAAATGGTTGTGTTTACAAATGATTGCTACTGGATGTTATACAGATGCTTAAGAAAGTATATTTTATCTGAAACAACATGCGTGTACTTCAGCCAGGACTCAAATCTTTCAGTCTTACATGATTTGAGAATAATGCATTTGTTGTTACCAAGTACAATTTGAATCTGTTTACAGTTTTATACACATACACACACTCACCAGTGTTTGTGTCTAGAAGTAAATACTTAGTAAATATGAAGGACCTTGAAAGGAACAAGAATAATTTGGTTTCTAAAACAATTGTCAAGGTTTTCACTGTATAAATGGAGGGGTTTGGGTTTGTTTTTTTTTTTCCTTAAAACAATAGCTGTGCAAGTAACATCCATATATCTGTTCTCATGGTATCTCATGACGTCTTTGCAAAGACTCATTTCAGGCAAAAAAAAAAAATCTCTGCTTTACGTTTCTGCATCCAGACTACTTTCTTACATCTCCTTGAGAAGTAGAGAGGCTGACAACCTGATTTTACAAATAAGCCTTCACGTATTACATGATCTCACTCAGCCAGAAGCTCACTTCTGAGCTTACAAAACTATTTGGACACGAAGCACTGGCAAACTTCACTTGCCTCTCACTATAGGTGCTCTCCATTGATTTCAGGACAATCTTGCTGCTCTTTCTAGCATATTCTACATCAACATCTCAAAGGCAATCAAGAATCCAACTTCAAAAAAATCACAAGCAGAGGAGCTGCTCACTCCAGCAGGGCTCCAACTTTGGTAACAAAAGGAAAATCCTGTCCCTCACCACCACAACCTGTGCTTTTTAACAGGGCATGGGGCTAAGGCTAACTATAAATTCAGTGGGTTTACCTAAACCTTTAACTTGTGTTTCACTACATAGTTTGACATTGCTTTGATTTAGACACAGTTGGACAAAGATGTACAATAAGAAAACAGTCCTGGAGTATCTCTCTCCATGCTTGACTGCTGATCTCATTTTACTACCATTTATAAAGAAAATATGCTTCGTTTCTAAGGAGAAAATTCTGTTGCATTTTTTTAATTTAGAAGTAGCAGAAACATTACGTCACTGTCAGAAAAGACAACTCAAGAGACACCTCAGGTATCTCATGCTATTAAACATCCAGCTCAAAGACTTCTTTGAACAGACATGAGCCTGAGCCAACAGCAGAAGAGTGGAACATAAGCCCTCATCATCTGATTCTTTTATAGTTTTGTTGAAGCATCTTAAAGAAGTTGGATTAAATATAATTATTTTCTTGACTTAAACCCCTTCATCTATTTTACACCTCTGGATAACTACCAGTATCTAACGAGTACCACAGAGACAGGAGGTAGTCAAGAATCCTTTCATGTTCAAGCCATGAAAAGTTAGCCACACTTCGGCTTTTGATTTGTTTGTTGACATGCTCTCCAGTTCCAATGGAGCACTGCAAACCAGTGAGATCTGAACTTCCAAGACAAAAATCAGCAAGAACACAGAAGGAAAAAAGCCACAACTGACCACATACATAAAACTCTCTCCCACAGGCTTAAAAGGACAGTGAACAGTCCAAAGCAGTTTCTATGTCCTCCCTCCCACACACCTTCTTTAGAGCACTTCACATCAGGTGACTCCTACTACTTCTGGTAACACTCCTTCAGTTAACACAATTGAGAACAATGATGGTGTTATCAGAAAAAGGAAATTTTCCTTTGCCACTGCACATGAAAATGGCTGCAGGGTCAATGAAACAGTTCTGACTGGGTCACAGAACTACTGATACTTACTGCTTCAAAAACCACATACAGGCCACTGGGATCCACTGTGAAGAGAAGGAAAAGAAAACAACTCCCCCACACCCTTAGAGACTCATTTCAGTCAGAGAAGGGCTGCACAGACACAAGAACATCTGCATGCCTGAGTCCCCTTCTTTTGCTTTCAGATCATTTTTGCACATGTCAGCCTTTCTGTAGATGTATTATCGTACAGCAGGTCTGAAGAAGAGGTTAGCAAAACTGTAAGGCAGAAACCCTCTGGGACAGGACCAAGTCCATCAGGTCTCCATGTGCTACTGTATTAGAAGCAGTGAATGGGTAGTAATTCACAAAGTGCAAGTGTTACCTACCTGAGCCACGCCACACCTCAGCCAGGTGGCACTCACTCTCACCAGGCTCCTTGCACAGCTCCACCACATCTCTGCAGGTTGTTTCAGGGGTGACTGGCACCTCAGTGAAGTGCTGTTCATTGTTACTGAGGTACACCGTCAGAAACATCTGGAAAATACAAAAGGGTAACAGCACACAGTTATTTTATAGCACAAAGCCAGACTGCACATCGGAGTCACAACCCTCTCATTAAATGCTTTCTTCTCAACATAATTGTATCATTTGTTAACTACTCTGCATACAGAAGTTCAAAAAAAACCCAGATTTTGGTAAAAGCAACTGAGACCCCACAGAAGTTACCCTCTGCTCAACTAAATTACCTTGCTGAAGGATTGCTTGGTTTCAAATCTGGACCTACTGCTCCTTCCTTCACCCTTAACATCAGAACTCCTCCCACCTTACTATATGTATATACTGCATCTATTCAATGCAGAAGGAGAAACAGCCATCTAGAGTTCAGAAATGTTATTCAGCATGAAAAAAAATGACATCTGTAAAGAGCAACCACACTAAAAAAAGAACAGAACTTACTACATAGGCAGTGAAATTTACATTTCCATAACATGTCATCTAAGGGTAGAAACACAAGTCTACTTGCTACACCCCTAGTCTCAGTATGAACACAAGGTCCCCCCAAATGTTATTCGCAGGGAAGTAAGGATACTTCACTTGGCTTCCTCTTCACAGCTGTAGAAAGATTCTTGATCTTTGGTTATTATTCTCTACAAACACACCACACAGATGTTATTCTTGCTTGTGTCTTTCCTGCCACAACTAGGAAATGAGCATTTTAGAAATTAATTGCCTTTTTTGATAGGAAATATCAGTGATGACTGCCTCAGAACACCACCTCACTGCATGCTATTAATATTAAACTGCTATGAAAGTTTAGCTGCTAGCTAAAAATTAATGTCAACTCTCTTCTGAGACCTATTCTCAATTTCACTATCAACTGGCTGCTAGTCGCATGACTCCCAGCAACACAAAAACCTGTCAAATACACCCAGCAACCAATTACTCCACTAAGCATTTCAAGCAACAGAAAGCCTTATCAATAGGCTACACAATTCATATAGCTGAAAAAGCTGGTTTTGCAGGAAAACACAAACCCTTACCTGTCCTCATTTTTAGAGGGTAAAAGGGGTATATGCATCCTTACAGACACCAGTTCAAAGGTCAAAATAAAGATAGTCCAAATCAAACACGGCAAGAGACAAGTATAACTATTCTTAATTAAAAACAACAGCAACACTAACACACAAACAACAACAAAACACAAAACCATTACCACAAGCATTACTTCTGTGATTTTGTGTGAATACTCCAGAACAAAGGGGGAGGGTTTATGCCACTGCAAAGTAAAATTTAGCTCCATCTTCTTCACAGTTTTGGGAACTCCCTCTTGGGGATTCTCCTGGAGTACAACCATGCACATCCCTGATGTCTCCAAAGTCTTCCCAGGGCTCTTTCAAGTGCCAACATTCCCTGCACCCCTCTGAGAGAAGCTGCCTTAACTGTTAAAGACTTCTGCAAAAGCACTCCAAACTCAGCCTGTGTTGTTATACAGGGTTTTTGTGCCACTTGTGGCAGTATGAACACCTGCAAATAGTATTTCAGGGCCTGGCACTGCATCAGATTTAGCACCAAGAGCATGCAGAGTTTGATCTCTGGTTTTGCCCAGCTCCCCAAGACAAGAGTTTCTGACAAATTCCTGAAGACCTTTCAAAAACATACAAGGAGTGGGAAAAACCTGCCGAAATAGAGCTCAAAACTGCCTGCAACCCTTAAGAAAATGTTTAGCTTCCCCAACCATCTCCTTGTCACATTCCCACACAAAAACACTTGTAAGCAGAGGAATTAGGAGAGACAATGTGGAAAATGCAAAGGCAGCAACAAAGTTCCAGTTACTGACCGAAGGAAGCTGGCGAATGCTGTGGAGAGCAGGCAGATGGAGTGGAACACCCAGGACTTGAGGATTTTACCTTGAATCAAGGCTGCTGCTCACTCCACAGCTTTGGCTCTTGGAGGGGAGCATCCTGCCTGCCAGCCAGGGTCACAGCTGCTCACCCAGGGTGGCAGGGAATGTGTTTCAGGGGTGGCAGGGAATGTGTTTCAACCTGCTCCCTCTCGGGTATGCTTTGTGTGGGCCAGAGCTGTGCAGCATGCAGTCAGGTAGGATCAGTTTACCACACAGCACTTATTAGGTAGTGAAGACTGGCACAACCATTGTGCTGTTTACAGCACAACACACTGAAGTCCTGACCTAAATTAAGAGACAAAGCTTCTCAAGCGAGAGCTCTGATACTCAGCTTTAATCTTTTGTCACTAAACATGGTATGTTTTTGATGTAGCGCTTCTACAGGAGGCTGATAGCGAGGGATGCCACGTGCAACCAGGTAGGAATAGCTCTTAATCACAGAAATTAGGGCAGAGAAGTATAAAATAAGAAGCTCCCCAAATAGCTTTAGAGCAGGGTTATACAGGTACGTAAAACACATCAACGTTTCACATTTAATGCTGTACAACCTCATATTCAGATGAGGTTCGTGTTCTCGTATGAACTTAGTGTTCTCATATTCAGAACACTAATTTGCACAGGCTGTGCATCTGCAGTAACACTTGTTAGTTTTAAAAGATGCGCTTGCAGATGGGTATCAAGAGAAAATTATAACACCCATGGCATTATACACACAAAGCAGACCTAATTTGACCCTAGCACGGCTGTTCACTCTTCAGTGTGCCTGTTTATATCCAATTGTTAATCCTCACGAGGATATACCAATACAGACAACTACACAAGAAGTATCACAAGTTGCCGTTTCTATCCAAAATGCTCAGGATAATTACTAATACCCTAAGCCAAAAGCATTCAAACCTGGTGTGTGAGAGCCATTTCTGAGACTTGGTAGTGTCTTTATCCCATATATGCTAGGAACTGGGGTGTGTGGGTGTGTGTATAAATAATTAAACCACATTCTGCAAAACATACCTCAAAGTCTTAAGAGTCTCAAGCAACTGAAAGGCTACAAAACTGACATGACCTTCACAGTGACCTCATCCCACTTCCCTTTAGCTCCAGGGACAATGCTGAGATGATTCAGAAGTCCTCTAGGTAGTTGTGACCCTCCTCTTGCCATTCAAATGGTGGTCACATTTAGCACCTTTCAAGAGAGGCAAAGAGCAAGCTCTGTCTGCTCCACTGCCTGTGCAACTACAAAGTCTCCTAGGGTAGCCTGCTCCCCACCTGGCTGCATCAGAGCCTAGGGCAAGCATTGATCAGAGAGTACCCATCAAGAGATGCTCCTCTTCCCAGAGAGGGTGGAAAAGATAAAACAGCTGGTGTGAACCAAAAGCCTGCTATGGCTTCTTGGCACTGCTCACAGTCCTTAGTGGCTGCTGTAGCTTACGCCATGTTGCTCCAGGATCCCAAGAACTTATCCTACCCCTAAGAACAGTTCAAATGCAACATTTATTAACCACCCTCCCAGCTAGTTTATATTGCTCTTTGATTGCTGTGAAAAACAAAGGGAACAAAAATTGTCACATGACACCTTGTTCAGAAGCTGGAATCCTATCGATTGCATCAAGTTAGAACATCAAAGCCATCTTTTGCTCCTTCCTAAACCATGAAGATGTTAAGACAGTTATATATAGGTATATAGGCATTAATATAAAGGGGAAAAAAAAAAGAAACAACATATTAAAAAAAATCAGTTTCAAGCTAGGCATAAATGGTTAAACAAATAAGAGGGAGGAAGGGGAGGCAAAGAAGCCTCAGACCTTACACTTCTTTTAAAGACAACATCCAGGCTAATACTGAAATTTCTGACAATTCCATCAGGTTTTTTCCTCTCAAGACTTTTAAAGAGTGAGTTTTCGAATGCTCATACAGGCTGAGCACCTTCAAACATGGAGTCAGGTCCCTAACTGAATTCTAATCTAATGACTTCCCCCTCATTCCCCACCCCCAAGAAATACCCACTGTTTATAGGTATTGTGGCATACTTGTCAGTAACCAGGGATGTGCTGTGTAGCTACAGAAGCAGTTCCTTCTAAAAATCACATCACAGGTTTTAGCTGACTCTGCTACAGCTTAGAAAATAAAAGTTTGCAGCTACAGAGCCACCAAATGACACAGTTCGATCGCATGCACCAAGAGCATCAAAGGACACAATGACCAAGGACACATGAGCTAAAGCAAGCTTTTGCAAGGAATGACTGCAATGTATAACTTACAAACAACTGAATAGCAAAGCAGAGCACGAAACACAATGGACTTCATGTCTCAGAAAAGCCCACTTCCTCAGACATCTAAGAAATCTAAGAAAATCCAAATCTGTGTGAATTACAACTTTGAGTTCTCTCAACGTGAAATACATAATTTTGTTCCAACCCATATTATTTATGCATCACCTCCAACTACAGCCACTAAATCTGGACTGTAACACGCCCAGGAACAGGAAGAAAACCTAGCAAGAAAAGCAACCAAACAGGACAGAAGAGGGCATAATTAAAGCAAGTCACACCCCACTTTATAATCCTCCATCTCTCTTCTGCACGTCAGTCCCAAGGAGCCTTACATTTGCCTGCAAATCTGACCCATTTGCTGCTAATCTCATCAATGGGATCATTTCATGCAATTGCGCTGATATGAAACATGACATAATAGGTCTCAACATCTGCAAGTTAGTTTTCAGCTGAAAGTAAAATATTTAATGGCTAGCTCTACAAAAGTGCTAGCCTACAACCACACTGCGTTTTGGATCCTGCTTTTTTGCATTAAAAACCCCCGAAGTCAGCTTCCAAACCCGTCTGGAATACAAACCTGAGCAAACACATGCCTTACAATTCACATCCATCCCACAGGATATCATTTTATATGAAAGACTTCATATCAATCTTCCCCTTAGATCACAAGGCCTCAATTATTGATTAAAAAGGGGAGGAGGGGGAGGAGAGCAATTTACTTTACAGGTTTGATGGTGTTTCTGTAAGGATCAGACTCCTCTTACTCCTTACTTACTATACAACTGTAATAACATCTTGGGTATTAAAAGGCTGATATATTGGACACTTTCTAATTAATAATGTTATTATATTAATAATTTATATAATGATGCAAATATTCAAGTGAAAACTATTACTGTGCATAATGCAAATTAAAATACAAGGGCTTCACTAATGGCTGAAACTACCAGAGTTTAAAGGATGAACATACTTTTCCCCCACAATAGTTTCTAGTTCAAGATCTAATTTAGATCATAGAATTGCAATAATGGACAACAATGTTCCAAGACAAAACTCAGCCCTTATAAAATATTATAATCCACTAAAGATTAAACACAAAAGAAACCCTAAAACTTCACCCTGGTTTTCACTATTTGCTGAATTCCTAACTTTATGCAGTCTTCCTGCACAGCATGCAATATACAATACAAACCATGGCACACATTCACATAGTATTTTACATCTTCAAAGCATCTTATGACCAGGAAGTTGTAAAATAAGCATGCAGTTTCCTACTTTCTGGGCAGGGAAACTAACACATAGAAGGCAGCAATGACAGACACAAGAACATTACTTGATAGCCAAACATAATGCCTCTGGAAATCATGATCCATTATCCTGCATTAGAGCTAATAATTCTGTACCACACTTCCTATTCTCTGCATTTTAGACTGAAACCCAATACCCTTGAACCACATGATATTAAGTGTTTGGGGTTTTTGTATTTCCATAACACAGCTAAGTAATGGTCTTATCTTACGTAACAAACTTACTTAGCTCTCTGTTTTAAGGAGGCATTAAAAGCTGCTCTTCAGGTCTCTTCCAACCTAAACAATTCCATGAATTTACATCCTGAACTAAAATACATTTCTAGAAGTTAATCTTAGCTGAAAAAACACCAACATGGAATTTTTAGAACGACTAAATTAGATATCAAATTTCAAGCACAAGCAAGAGAAATGAGAAATAACTGCTTCCACCCACAGACCTCATACCCACAGTTTTAACCACAAATGAGTCTTCCCTGTTAAATATAAAACCCCTCCAAACAAAGAGTTTCAAAAGGAAGTCTTGCACCTTACCTAGTGGAAACACTGATGCTGCACCTTCCCAGATGGCCACGAAGAAATCAGCTGCTAAAATAGGTATTTTTGCTGACTTGATGCAACTTTCTAAACAAGAGAAGACAGCCTGCACAACAGCACATTTTCCTGTTCTGATAAGCAGCACTTTGTGCTGGTATATAGTTACAGCTCTCCATTTAATGCAAAGTACACCACAATAACAAAGTAATTCAGTGATTCTTTCGTATCAAGCTCCTCAGAACCTGAAAACAGTCCTTCAGTAGGCAACAACCTCACTTACTAGACCTGAAGATTAAGGTAAGTAAATGATTAAGGTAAGCAAAGATTATAACAGACTTACTAGAAGACACGGGATGATTACTATTCCTAATCCTTTTCATATTCAGCCGTTCAATAAAGCTAGGTTCAACGGCAATGCAGAGTCAAATTCAGTATTTGCCTACAGCCACACCCATGGTGTGGGCTCTTGCAGTCTCACCCACTGCACACACTATTCCACTTATATTGTACTGGCTTTTGGCCCTAAATACGAGAAAGGAAGTTATGATGCAAGGTAGGTGGAGTACAGTAGGAAGCACCATGGGATTGTTCAGATTATTCCCAGTCTATATAAAGCACAGCTCTTTTCCCTTTCAATTGTATCACAGGAGAAAACAAGACTGAGCCTTTACTCTAAAAGGCATGGTAGTTTCTGCTTGTATAGATTATTTTAAAGATAAGTTTATTATGTATTTGTATTTTATTCTTGGTGAAAATGTATGTTTTGAGTGCTGGAAAAAATTGGTATCTATGTGCACTTTGGGGAGGATGGGAGAAAGAGCTGGAAGCAGCAAAGAGAAAGTTTTCCCCTCCTGTTCTTTTTCTCCCCCTTATCCTTAATGTAGAGAACAGAATGAAAGCCATCTGCTTTTGGTATACGCTAGATAAACTGGGCAAAATGCTATAGCATAAGCACCACATTAGGTCTCGCTATCACACATACATCTGAATCATCATTAGGGGAATCTGAAAAGCTGCAAGGAAAACAGAGTTCTGACCAAGCATTGTTACCATCAGAAATTAACAGATGTAGGTTTTCAACCCTTCTAGTTCATGGACTGCAGCCTCAAGGACAGAGCTCAGTGCTTCAGTTAAGACTTACAAATGAGGAAGATGTGATTACCATCTTTCTGCGAAACCTCATGGAAAATCATCATTCTCTTGGTTTAGCCATTTTGATTTTGTGAAATCAGGCATAGTTCAGGACTGGTAAATACAGGATTCCTCACCTCCCCTCTTTTAGTAGAGTATTAAGCACAAGACCCTTAAGAATAGAGCTTCCCAAAGACTTTTGAACCCAAGTTACGTTTTCCAACTTGATGTATTTCTTCAGTCATTCTCACACACACGAAGAGTAAAAGTCTCCCCAGAAGCCAGACAGCAGAAAGGTCTACGCAAACAAAGCTCACTTTTTGGATGAACACTAAGCACAGAAGCAACACACTTCATGCTCCATAGTTGAGCTATGCATCACTGAAGGAAGGACTGTCTCAATCAAGTGTGGCTTCTTCTACTTTTGCACTGCAGGTATCTATTGCAACATCAGCATTAAGGAGGAGAAAATGTTGTAAAAGATGTAGGCCAGTTTGTTTGTTTTTTAAGATATATAAACTAAACTGGTTTCAGTAATATATGTAAGAAACCACAGCCTTTCACTGAGCATCCCACATTTGCCAGCACATCATGTACAGCTCATTCTGCTCAGACCTGAATCCACACTTGGAATTGCACCAATTTAGTTTAACAACTGCAGGAATTCAGGGTAAACAAACCCTGAATACATTCTTCATATTGTTCCACACAGCAGCACATTCACAGATTTCTTCCCATTGCCATCTGTGAAGTTCCTCACCTCCATATATTCTCCCGCCTCCCAGTACTCTTCCCCTTTCTCCTCAAATCCCTCCTTGTGGCTCCTTAGAACCACTGAGTTTGCACTGCTGGACACACCACCAAAACCTGCTGCAAGCTGACTGGCAGAATCATGCCTTTACGTGGTGTTTGGACTTGTACTGTTGGTGTCCTACTTGGAGCTCACCCCTCCCTCCTCCCTCGAGTCAGTGAAGGAGAACTCTGGGTCTTTGGAGGCTTTCCCCTTCAGGCAGACTCTGCCTCATCTTCTGCATTCAGCACTGAGTTACAAACACTTGGTACACAAGGAGAAAGCAATTAATATTATTTTAGGCAGGTAAAAAAAATAATACCATGTAATTCTTCCAATAGGTACTATGCTCTGGAAAAGGATAACAGTCTGACTTGTACAACATAACCACTGGGGTTTACACTTAACTCCTCCTCTCATTCTTCAGTATAGCAACACATGTTGCACCCAACAAGAGCCTTAAGCCACAGCAACATCCAAGCATAATGCATAGGGTTATGAACTCAAACTTAGGCCTGAATCATCTCAATGTGCGGTACTTGAGTCAAACCCAGGGGCAGCCTTTGCATTAAAAAAAAACCAACCAAAAAACCTACGAAATAAAGGAAAATATAAAGAAAGAAACTAAGCTGCTCCTGCTGCTCTTCAGCTTTGCATCCCCCCCCCACTGAGAATAAGCCTTACTGTTCTCTTAGCCTCCTGAATGGCTAGAGGCCAGTAAAAAGCCACACAAAGTGCTCCCTGTCAAGACACTTGAGAATTACACCTCTCAAAATAGTCCCTCATGATGCAGGTGTATTCTTACAGTGGAAAAAAACCCTTGTATTTATCCTGGTAATCAAAAGAGAACTGGTACAACCCAGGATCCTTCACAGCGAAAAGCAGTTACACCCACATCAGGGCTGAAAGCATATTTAACACAACCTACACATCAATAAAACAGGCTGGCTATCGCAGCCAACTGGCACCTTACCACCCACACCACACCACCCCCTGCCTACGACACCAACTCTTCACTGGGTTTAAAACCACTCATTTTCTGCCTTTCCAGCCAACATATAATCATCTCACCAACAAAAAGAAGATCAGCATTCACACCAGGAAGCACTCGACCTCAGCGCACGAGTACATGCAAGTCAAATCCACATTTAGCATGCAACAAGTGCCATCACACAGCAAGCAAATTATTACCTTCTATTCACCGGCAACAGGGGGCTGTGCTGGGAGCACCCACGGGAGAGGCAAAGTAGTGAAGTAGAAAAGAGGATTTTGCTTTTTCTTGAGTCAATGTCTAAGTTAAAATTATAGAGCATAAATGTTGTGATTTAATAGCAACACAAATCAAGTCAGAAAAAAGAAGTGTGGAACACCAGTTTACTCCAATCCCAGCAACTTCATAGAGCTCAGTGCCAAACACTTTTGAAAATACTACTCCTTCTATCATGCTATTCAGTCCTCCAGGAAAATAGCTGCCAAAATGTGTGTCCTACCTCCACGAAACAGATCTATGACAAACCAAAACACTCATGACGTGCACAGGTAAGTCAGAGGACACACCATTTCTGGCATGCAAAACAATGACACATGTTTAACCACACAGGTAATTGCAGTGTGAGGAAGTCACAGGATGCACTGCTTGGGCTGTTCTGTGATACAGGCTGAGCAGTCTGGTATCCTAAAGTGCATTACTACAGTGCAAAACCACAGGTTGATATCTCCTTCATGCTGCAACCTCAGAACATACTGTTCAGCCATACTGTTCTACCTTCAGAACAAGCGAAAAAGAAACACTCAAAACAGGAATTTCAGACCAAGAACAGTTTGTGTGCTTCACTGCTTTCAAGATCAGCTCCGGCTTCCTATATACGTGCCTCCAGGAAGCAGAGGCTTCCTGCTGTATGAGCTTCTCTATCTCACCGGGATAAATGTATGTTTTAGTCCAGCTTAATCATCCCAGTGAGTGAGAATACCCATAGAAGGTAAAGAAATTCCCCTCTATTACCATCTCCAGACAACATGGAGGTTAAGGAAAGCATAAGATATCATCTGACTGGTACAGCTTAGCTGACCTAAACGGTGAGCTGACAGAGGTAAGCCATACTCTTCCCAAATCTCACCCCCATTATGTCCAACTGTGCAGCCACATGGCATATCACTTCCACCATATAAACCTTTTTGATGCTTTTTGCCTTTCTGTGTAGGTAGCATTTCCACCCAGTCAGCTGTCACCCAACTCCTTGCTAAATTCAAGGGGAAGCTACGAAAGACACGTGGCTTTGGGTGGGGATGAAAACCAAAGGAACAAGACCATTCATTTAGGCAGCATCCTACTATTAAATTAATTAGGTGTAATGTCACACCATACCTTTGCAGAAGGGTATCTCTTTCCTATTCACCAGTAGTTCTGGGTGGGAACTCCTCTTGTAATGGAAGTGTACCTTGAAGAATAACCTTTGCCTGTCAGACACAGATGACTGCCAGTATACTAAGAGCAGCCTGTGCATGGCAATGCAAGCAGTCAACATAGCCACCAGCAATGCCAAAGGAAATCAGCACAAAATGCCTATTGCTTGGTGATCATATCTGTTTGACAACAGCTGAAGTTATTCAAAGCCATAAAGAAGGGGTTTTTGTGCTACCACTTCTGGGCTGCAAACACACAGGAAGTCATTAGTAACCGCGCAGATACTGATTACCCTACACTCAACTGACACAGAAGACACATTGAGCTTTTGCACCAAAACAGATGGATCTTCTTTGTAATTTTGCAAGTTAAAAGAGACCAGTGGAGCTATTCCAACAATGCAAGCGATGGATGGTCAGATGGTCTTCATAAACCATGTTATAATGGGATATGTAAAACTAGTACAGCAGAACTGGGAAGGAGAAATCTTTCCCCCTCAGTACGACTATTATCCCACCACTTGATTTAACCTTTGCTCCTGTCACGTGGAGCTCTACATCTTTTAACTTTCGTCAGGAAACATTCAGCTACTCTAACAGGAGCTGCAGAAGGGTGGCAGATTGTACAGTTGATCAGTCTGACAGGTTTTATTTAAGTGCTGCTTACTCCCCAGCACTTATTCTAAGCAATATCAGGTTTTACAGAGACACACCAGCTGAGAAGTGAAAGAAGGGAGAGCGGTTCATCAGAGAGAAATGGTAGGCTTGCTGGGTGGCTCTGCACGTTGTCACCAGCAAAGTCATGACTGTAATCTTCACAGACAGTCTTGAATGAAATGGTGGTCACTGAGGGGATACCACAGCTCTTTTATATAAATTAAACACAATAGTTTAATCAAATCAACATTTATACTATGCTGGGCTCCTCAACAGGCTTCTTTTGCCCAAGAACTCCAGATATTGCCCCCCTTTAGCCTGTTACTATTTGGCCACTCATTCAGCTTCCCTGGAGGCTGAAAACTTTTTCCTCTAACTCAACTTCACTAAATGCTATTTGCAAGAGAAGCACTCTAAATAACAATGGGTTTGTGCAACACTGGTAAATCACACTGCAGAAAAGGCCTTGTGGGCAAGACCTACATACAACAGCATAGGAATAACGATGCAGAGGCAAGAAATGTGCAGTCCTGTTTCCATAGCTTCCCCACACAAACCTTTACTTGTAGTAAAATGTATTCTCAAAAGGCTGGAAGACACAGCATAGCTATCATTGATAAAGTGGCTATGGGGCTGCATGACAAGCAGGCAACGCTCTTCAGAAACACAGCTCATCAAGGCCCACGGCAGGGTTGCTTTGTCAGGTTTGGTATTTCACAAGAGAGCTTTGTGGCATTCTCCAAGGAGGTCTGGAGTATTTTGCCTGGCCCCTATGCACCCTGCCTTTCACGACTCAGCAACACCTCCCTCCCTCTCTTGTAGACATAAATCAGTCACATTCCCTGCTGCGTCAGCTTTTCCTGAACGCTTCATTATGTTGAGAGACACACAGCGTCTTACTACACCTCAGAACCTCTAACAGATTCTGGGAAACCCATCCTGTAGAGGCTTTCCCAGCCCTGGGATGCCCAAAGATGGCAAGAATTGGCTTCACTTTCCTAAAGAAGTCAGGACAGAAGCCATCAATCACTGCTCTGCACAGCCCAGATACTGATCCACGTGAGGCTCTGCATTCAGGGTAGCAAACACTTATGTAGGATGGAGAGCAGGGTGAAAAAAGGTGTTCACACATGCTTCAAAAAGGAAAACAACAAACCAGACAAGCCACCACTCTCAGGCATTAAGGGAATTACCACCGAGTTATAACTGAGCACTGGTACGACAAACAGCTGAATAAAAACCCCAGCAACCAGGCGTAAAGGCTTTGTGGATTCCCCAACATTGGATATTTTTAAGGTTCAGAGTGCTAGGACATCAGATCTAGGTCATGCTTTGCCTGGAAAGGCTGGAGCAGATGATACCTGGAGT
Organism: Psittacula echo; assembly: GCF_963264785.1. Taxonomy (NCBI): domain Eukaryota; kingdom Metazoa; phylum Chordata; class Aves; order Psittaciformes; family Psittacidae; genus Psittacula; species Psittacula echo. The sequence goes on along the minus strand of NC_137738.1, from coordinate 12,306,820 downwards.
CCCACCCAACCCAGTATTCTGTGATTCTATGGTTCCTATGTGGCAGCTCAGCCACTTTACACAAATTCAACTTCATCCAGCACAACTAAGGAACATTGGGATGACAACCCTACGTGTCTTGCTGAAGAGGCTTCTGGCTAATGAAACCCAAGAAGGGGACAATAACCTTGCAGAAGGACAAGCCTTGACACCTTGAGAACGCAAGAGGGATACTCTACACCAGTGCTTATGTGTAGTCTTCTTATCTGCAAGGCCTCAACATGTTCATAGACTGGCAGGCTGCGGCTCCACTGGAGTACCAGAGCACAGGGGTGGTTTGGTGCAGCATAGAGCTCAAGTGGAATAACAACGGCATTAAAAAAGAACCTGCTGAAGAACTAAGAAAACATGGATTTTCCTCTTTTAAATGACAGAACGAAATTGAAGGCAAGAAGAAGACATGATTCCAGGGACTCTTCCTTAGCTTTCAATTTAAAGAAACAATGGGATTTAACATTCCATTCCAATAGGGGAAAATAAGTAATCTAAGCTTAGATCTAAATTGCTCCTTAAGCAGTTAAGCCTCAAAAAAAAAGTATCAAAAGACAAGGAAAATCTCTTAAGTTACCTGACACAAAAGTCACATGCTGCTTCTTATATCCAAAATATGCCTTAAACAGTGCAACAGGAACACTGGCTTTACACACATGTAAAGGACTTATGAACAAGCACCTCTCTGGGGGACCGTCCTCAAGCATGGAGCTGAATGAATTACCATAAAGGTTCTCTCTAAATTCATGATTAACCCTAAAGAAGCAGGGGTGCAGGCCAAGCAAGATCATTTAATACTTACATTGGATATGGCAGACCTGTATTACAGCCACACCAGTATGTACCAGTTGGTTTTATTCTACAGGTCTTCCAAATCCCAAACTGAACTCACCGCATGACCTTTAGCAAGTGGCTTAACCTCCCTGCAGCTTCCACTCACTTTATTAAATGCTGTGATCTGTAGCAGTTAGTATTTTAGAGACCAGATGTTTGGTACTGAATGACTCAAAATAACATCAGAAGCTTTCAAGTCAGCACAGTAAATGTGTCCATGTTTTCACTTGAGTTTGGGTACTATAACTATGGCCCAGATATAATGCAGATAAAGGTCTTCCTGAATCAATCAGCAATAATCAAGAGAACCATGCAGAACAAGGGGTAACTGCAGTAATGTCTGACTTTACAATGTATATGCTTTACTTTGCAAAAGGAACAAAGATACACAGAATTAAAATTACTAAATAAATAGGCAGGAAGTGTTCCCCTAATTCTCCTTTTAAAATAGATGTCAATAGAAGTCAGAGCACTGCACACAGCCATCTATCAAAGGATCATATCATATTAAGATATGGAAGCACCACTCTACAGAAGAAACTGGTACAGAAATGATGTTATCGTCTCAGTAATAAAATTCTTGGTATTAACACCACAGCAACAAAAAGCCCCTCACCCTTTTTGACACTTTTTTGTGCCTAAAGTCCCACCCTTTAGACATGATTGGGTTCAACGTCCACAAAATGACACATAATAGCTGTGGTGAAACAAGTGGCAAGGACACATGCATGACTAACTCTAAACACTAGCAGCAAGATCCAGAACGTTAATGATTAACAAAAAGCCAATAGCAAAAGCAAGCGGAAGAGTGGTTTCTGCCTTTTAACATGTCCAGCATCACAACAGAGTCATGACTGCTGTCCTGCCTCTGATTGACTCACCATTCCCTCTCCAGGCATATTTACCCCAAACTACAGCTATCGTTATCTAACACTGTTCTAAACAACACTTCAGGTCTTTCCCGTTCCACAGAAAAGACCTGAAACCTCTAAAACAGTTAAGCAACAGTGACTAAGATAATTAAGTACACTTCATATGATGTCCAGGATTTCTAGTGATCTTTATACGCAATATTGTCCAACTACTTCAAGATCAAAAAGACTTGGCCTGACTCACAAGTGACTAAGCTGAGAGAAACCGGGCTTAAAGATAATAAAACAGAGAGCAAAGAGAAGAGTTCTATCTGCCCGTTACCTCATGAATAGGAGTACCTTCCAGTTTCCAGAGCATTAAGTAAGTTTTTACACTTCCCAGGAAGTAAAAGCCTACAAATCAGAAGGATCTGGGGGTTCCCTTTGTTATCAGTAGGCACACACAAAAGGAAGCAGTAAGTCCTCCTCCAGCTGTGCCATCAGGCCATGGGAGGTAACTTGAGTCAGTCGCCCAGGGGTTACCCAGCTCCCCCTTCAGAGGCTGTACAGCAGGCAAGGCACAACTCTGCCCATAATTAAACAAGCTCAGTAACATGCACAGTGGGAGAGAAAGGAGAGTCCCTGAGGCAGACTACTAACAAGGACAGCGGCTAGACAAATGGAGTACTTTCAAGACAGTTTCTTAATCAATAATTTGAAAGGAATGCTAGGCACACTGCCATTCCGCTAGTTTATTCTGCTGAAATAACCTTTATACCTGCCTCTTTTAAAGTTCAACTGACTTGCATGTAAATTAATCTGACAAAGCAGACCTGCTCACTCATAAAGCAGAGATCCCATCTGGCAACACTTGGAAGAAAAGAAGAAAGAAATTATCCACCCATCCCAAACTTCATCACCGCATACTAGCCCTCGAAACAGTAAATGCAAGAGCCCCACGAGGCACTCCCACCCTGAACTGTTGAATAGATCAGAAGCAGCATAATTAGCTATTCCCATGGCCTCCACAGCTTGATCTGGTATGAATTTGTAATATTGCCCTTCCCCCATTTGATAAAAGCCACACAAAGAAACAAAGATATTTAACATGCCACAGCTTAATACGACACAAATTGCAGATGGAAGGTTAAGGTATTTAAAAAGTCATCTGAGAAATTAAATGCATTTAAAACTATTCCAGGAATAATTATTCATTGGACAGGGAAAAAAAAATAAGAAAAGGAGTGCTCTGGGAACTTCAAGGCAGTATTTCCTGTTTTGCATAATGATGGTTTGCAAGAGAAGTGCAAGAGGTATAAGTTTAGAGGTAAGAAAGCTCAGCAGAACCATCACCTAGGCTTTATTCAGCATTCTAGACAAAATACTTAAACTCTAAATACCACATTAAAATGTTTGAATACAATCACAGTGTTAAAACTTTCCAATCATTAACATTAAATGGAAATTCAGTTAAAAGCACAGACAACAGATACTAAATCCTTCACAGATGAAGATGTAATGCACATGCTCAAAAGAGCTCGCAGTCTTAAGTCCCACTCACACAGGCAGACATGAAAAACAGTGTTAATGATCTATAAACCTGATCAGAGCTTAAATAATTAAAAGACTACAGGAAACAGGGCTTTGATCCTAGAGATCACATCTTGGTATCAGAACAGGCTGTGCAACTCTCCTGGGGGTCAGTTTGTTTATAAACCCATAGCTGCTCATCTTACAAAGTACAAGACGTTCATTCCTATTAAAATTTCTTTAGTTAAGCTGCAAGAAAAGTGTTTCCTAAGAAAATTGCCCGAAGATGGGCTACTACTACTCCAGTAATTCAGAATCCATATGGCAATTCCAATTAATTACCTAATGGAACAAGCAAAACAGCTTTAATTGTAAGGGCTCAGGGCTGTTTTCTAAGGTTAAAAATACATCAGAAAAAGCAAACAAACATCCAGTAGCAAGAATCCTGCAATAACAATATTCACTTTAAATCGAGTGCACACTGGATATAACAGCTCAGAGCAGACCACTTGGAACAAGGCATTCAGCAGACTTTAGAAGGAGAGCACAGCTCCTTATGGTATCAAAGTTGTATCTTTACACTTAAAGCACAGTTTAACTTGATCAGAAAAGAACACACAGTTACCAGAAAACTTCAGTTTCAGAAATTTAAGTCATTTCTGATGCTAGAAGGCAAAACTAATCTAAGAATTCAAGCACTCTCCAGTTTGCCAAGTTAGTAACAATGTATCTGGATCTATCCTGATCTCAAGGAGGCTCCCAATAACTACTGCACACAAGACAAACTGCAAAATGGACTCTTATCCAGTTCAAGGCAGTTTGATCCAAAAACTTCTATGGGCATTAAAGAGTAGCTCAATTTGTGTTACCTCCCACTGCCAGCAAAAAGCCATTTATCCAGTATGCATAATGATGCAAATTATTTCTCAATGCATGCTTATCTTTAGGGTAATGATGTAAAATAAGGGAGAGAGACCAATTATGCTGCAGAAAAAATATGCTATTTCAGAAAGTGTTTCCAGCTCCTTTTCACTACTTAACAGTACCAGTTACACTCCCACAAGCCTTCCCAGATGAAAGGTGAGACTTCGCACAGCTTGCCAGCATTAACCCTGTTATTACCTTCACCAGTACAGCTATACACAAATTACTTCATATTACACCCTTACACAGGCTTTTAATCACATTGTCCTGACATATGGTTACAGCAGCAGTTGAGCCCTGTCTGTCATCACCACAAGGAAAACATTCCCATCTCAGGGCAGCCCCCCCAAGAGCACGGATAGTCACGCTGCTACAGCAACTTCCAAGCTTTTCACTGGCAGCTACTCAGAGGTGAAATCCGGGCTGAAATCATGCATTTGCAGTCACGAGCCCTCCCATGTTGTTTAATCCCTTGTCCATGCTACCTCCTGGAGCACAGGAGAGACAGACCTGGAGCAAACAGTTAAAAACTTATAGGGACAATTTGATTTGGAGGGTTGGGAAGAGAATGAGACCTCTTAAGAAGCATTAAGCAAGAAACAAAACATTCTGCAGATGGTTTAGGGCCAGCCTACTACTACAGATAAAGATACCCAAGTCCATGAACACCTCATTACTGTATGAAAGAGCACTCAGATGTTCCACTCCCTCCTTTCTTCAAACCCTCCTTCTCTTCCCACTCCAAACTTCTTCAATCTCTCTATAAAAATAGAAATGAGAGAGTAGGGGTTTAACTAAAAGATTATGAAGAAATATGTAGAAATACTTATGAAAAGATAAATAGTAAGACATTAAGACTTGCTTTTGGCACTGCGTTTTCCACTTTCATATTCACATTCATGCAAGTATATTTACTATAAAATGCTTTCAAAGTGGCAAGGGGCTGTTACATTCCCTACAGACAGTGAACCAGAGCACTTCTACAGCACCTTTCTGCGCTGCCAGAAATCTTATGCCCCTTAAGACTAAGCCAAAAGTCAGGGTTTTGTTTGGTTTTGGTTTTTTTTTAAAGCTGAATTAAAGTTCTAATATTCATAATACTTGCATTTTTCATTCCTTCAGCCACATTCAGCCTTCACAGATCTTTCATTATACACAGCAAACACAATGTGAAAAGGCAGTATTCCATACCTTTACTTATGGGTTAAAATCCAGGATCACCAATGAGTTGAGCCAAGGAAAAACCTGAGCCATCAGGGCAATGCATACTCCAGCACTTGTTCCCTGATGAGGTAAGGCTGCTCCTGCTTGTCTTCTCCTTTATTCCAACTCAGTGACAAGGAACTGGCCAGCAATAGCATCTCTTGGAGATCTCATTGTAATATGAGAGTGCTTACCTAGCCTGGTTGTGACATGGGTTGAATTAACACCTCGTTACATTTACTGCTTGTTTTTCTAAGTTTTCATACACAGACAACACCACAGTTGCACAACACATCACCTACTTAATCTGTAGTTGGGCTCATATTCTGTCTGTTCCTCCCTCATTAGTTACAACAGTCACTCCTCCTTCTCTAGTGTTCTAGATCCAATTATCGCTCATTATTTCCTCCTAATTGCAGAGGAGGAACCTGACAGGGACAGCAAAACAAGCATCCCTAACACCCATATCCTTCCGGCACAGATTCCCAGTTTCACCTTCCAATCTCCCAGTACAGTTCCTTCCTTGCTTACTTCAGTCAGCTCCTGGAAGAGTTAAACTGGAAAGTCTTTAATAGAAGGGTGCTGTTTAGTGGACCACCTATGCATGTAGAGCTACCGGGTACCAAGTGAAGTAAGGCAGGCTACATCGTCTGGGGCAGGGTGGCAAAGAGAACGTTTTAGAATACCTTCAGCTTGGCCTAAACAGGTATTAAAACTCAGTGGGATTTTCTGTACCTATTCCAGTCTCTCAGAACAACAGCTTATAGATTTAATGGGGCATCCCTGCTGGTAAAACCAGGTAGAGGCAGGCATATCTTTTAAGAAAATTAAGTACTTTTTGTCACTACTTTCATATATTTGTGTTGAAAACTAAGCAGAACTGCTGTGCTACGCTTCCATCCAACTTCAGCTGACAACAACGGTGCACTTTGAAAATCCATGTTAAAACTCTGAATGGAGGTGGTCCTCCCAGTCCATTGTGAAAGTCTTAATACAAGACCCTTCCCAGAGCAGGGCAGGTTTAACTCACACCATCACCACCTCCTGAAACTCTCCCAGACAAGGATGGGAATACCCACCCCGGAGAGCATATTATCCCTTTGAACCGTAAACAACATGGACACCATCTTCTTCTTGGAGTCCGGGCGCTCGGAAACAAATCCACCATCACCACCCCCCAGGAGGAGAAGGAGAGGCGGCACGGCTCATAACAACTTTCAAGAAGTTGATACCATTAAATGAAAGAGAATAAAAGCAGGATTCAAAGGAGGTGCCTGCTTACCCCGCGGGGAAACAGCCCCGGCGGGTGCAGCCTTATCCCATCCAACCCTGCAGCCCCTTGGAGCGGAACAGAGAGGGAAGCTCCCGTGCGCTGAGGGCCCCCCGCCCTGGCTGCGCTCCAGCGGGCCCGTCGAACAAGTTGATCCCGGCATGAGAGAAAGAAAAGGAAGAGCTGAGAGAGGAAAAAAAGCCGGGAGGGGGAGGGGAAGGGGAAGCCCCTGCGCGGCCGCACCGCGGCTGCGGAGCCCGCACTGGGCGGACAGAAGGCCGGAGGGCTCCCCTCCACGTCGCCAGGATCCATTTTCCCTCCCGCTGCCCCGCTCCAACTTTCCGCGCCCCGGAGGCGGCCCCCAGGCTCCACCCGCCGCTCCGAGCCGAGCGCCCCCCGCGGCCCTGCCCGCCTGGGACTCACCGGCATCATCTTGGAGCCGAACCGCATGGGGACGGCTCCGCCGCCCGGAGCGGGAGACCGGCGACCGGGAAGGCGGAGGGCCTGCGCGGCTCACCGGGACACGCGGGGAGGAGACCTGTTGCGGGAGATGCCGTACCCGGCCTCACCGCCCCGTCCTGCGCTTTGTTCCCACCGGGCGCCGCTGCAGTCGCCCCCAGCTCCGCTCCGAAACTAACCCCGGCCCGGCGAGGAGGAGCCGCCGCGCCCCGCCCGCCGCCCACCCCCGGGAGGGGCCGGCCCGCCTCCTGCCCCCGCCGGGGGGCTCTGCTTCCTTCCCAGGTCGGCGCGGTGGGGGTCAGCGCTCCCGGGGCCGAGATTGTGCGGGGGACGTGTGGATCAGCACGGGGTCATCTCCCCCGAAACTGGCCTCCGGGCACAGCACCGGTCCTTCCCCTCCAAGGGGAGCGTCCCCGGACAGGCGGGCGGAAAGTGGCTGGCCAAGGTCAGGCTTCAACGCCGGAGCCTGCCTGTCAACCCCGTTCTGCTCTTGTGAGCGCAACCCCCGCCCGAAGCACGCTTCGTTGTTTTGCTGATTTTAGTCGGACCTGGCAGCCGAGCCACAGTGGTCAAGTCAGACCTCGCAGAACAGTGATAAGACGCGGAAATAAAGTCATAAGAGACCCGTATCAAGGTTGGGCTGTCTCCAAAAGGTAACCACCCCACAAATCTTTTACACCCCCTTAAGATGGAAATTAAGGAAGTTTTCCCTTACCCCCACCAGCGTACGGGACACCTATTTCAAACCCGCATACTTTACTATAAGGACTTCAAAAGCTCGGAGAAGGCTTGAAAGAACAAGCTTGTGCTAAACCAGCACCGTTACTGGGCTCTCTGCAGGAAAACAAGCTCCATCTGCTTTCCCTACTCGTGTTAAAATCTTCGCAGTAATTAAAAAAGGATAAAAGGGGAGAGAATTTAAAAGTTCTCAGATGAAGGGAGAACAAAACTCAGACCTGATCTGTATCTAAACATCGCTTTTTCGAAGGCAGTAAAGAAACTTCAGCAGCGTTGATAAAAACCCCGGGAAGCCCTGTGCAGTAACCGAACACTTTTTAACACAAAACTGCTGCAGCTGCGAGCAGGGGGCTTAAAAAAGGAGGATGTAAAAGCTATTTTTGTAGTCGTCTAGTTACAGCAAAGAAAAACTTAAGATTTTTTTCTTTTTTTGCTGCAGCGTTTATGAAATATATGGATAATTAAAACACGTCCCAGAAATGCCTCGCACTGATTTAAACCAGCTGTACAACTCCTACCCGCCCCGGCTGACATCTCCGTGAGCGCTTCGCCTTCGGAAGAACCCCCGCAAAGCCGGCGGGGAGCGGGACGGGAGGTCGGGACCGACTGTTTTACCCGCGGCCGTGACCAGCCTTAACACACACACACATCGCTGCGTTTCCTTCCCGGCCCCAGGACAGTCCGAGACCACCCTTCCTCTGTGCGGACCCCCGTGCCGCTTCCCGCGGGACTCGCCCCGCCCCCTTGCCAGATCTGGCCAATCAGAACGCGCCGCCGGCTGTATGACGTCACCTCCCCCGACGCCTATTGGGTACTCCGCAAAAACAGCGCTGTGTCTCTCGGCAACACCGTGGCGTCACGGCACCGCCCCGTACCCCTCCGAGGTTACCCGCTACCGCGCAAGCCCGCGGGCAAAGCCCTGCTGGCGCGCTCCCGAAACGCTCCCAACGTCTCAGGAGCAGAGCAAGAGCTTAATAAATAAACACCGGCTCCTTCTTGTGGTCCTCATTCACTCAGGGTCACTTTTCCACTGCCCGGACACGCTCGTCGACCTATCCACAGCAGGTTTCTAACCCCAGTTTTCATTCTGTATTTTTTGTTTTAACTCAACCTTTGAAGCATTTTACAAAATAAAAATGTTACAGGCATGTGCCAAAGGAGAACCAAAATCCTCCTGTAAATCTCTGCTGAACTTTTAGGAGCATCTAGCTGGTAAAGGGATAAAACAAGAGGTGTGATCTTTACATATATTCTTCAAATACAGACACGAGTTATTTCTAATAATCATAGAATGAATAGAATAGTTAGGGTTGGAAAGGACCTTAAGATCGCCTAGTTCAACCCTCTGCCATGGGCAGGAACACCTCACACTAGACCATGTCACCCAAGGCTCTGTCCAACCTGGCCTTGAACACTGCCAGGGATGGAGCATTTACCACTTCTTTGGGCAACCAGTGCCAGTGCCTCACCACCCTCAAAGTAATACTAATTACAATATTACAATAACAATTTCTAAGCCTGTAAAATAAAACTGGAAACAGATACGAATTGGCTAGAAAAGAGGTTTCGGATGCACCTATGTGCACAGCAGCTACATTTTGCCAGGGTATGCCTCCCACTGGTCAATCCACAGAAGTCTTCATTGGCACAACTCCTAATTTTTACACCTTCCACACAAAGCCACAACCCCATCCGTGCTAAGGAAATGAAGCTTCAAGGGGTGCGCCTATTTTTTCCCAGTTTCTGTCCAGGCTCCATGACTCATACGTTGTGATGGAGGCTCTCTGTGCCATCTGGCCACACTCCTCAGATCACAGCTTCTGTCCAACAGAGGGGACAACCCTCGCCAGGTCTGTAGGTAAAGCAGGGTCAAAACTGCCTGAGCAGAGCTCAGCAGCACTGCTTCTCTTCCCTACAGCATGCCACATTTCTGCCCCTTAAGGCAATTCAGACATGATTTCACTAGATATGCATGACATGAATTTCCCACAGTGGGTTATTAACGACAGGAAAGATTTTAGGGTTTACGAGCAGGGAGGAGATGATTCCCCCCCACCAGTGCGAAGGAACACGTGAGGGTTTCTGACCGCAGGTTCAACCTCCGGAGTGTCACTGGTTGGAGATAACTGAGTCATGCACAAGAGGATCGGCAAAAGGCAGCACTTCTCAGTTCTGCATATACAGAGCTGCTACAGAAAGGAAGAGGAGATGAGATCCATGGGATTGGGAGCCAACAGTGCAGGCAGATGAAGCTCTGCACCTCTTCCCTGCTTCCCACTACTCTTGGCAGCTTGACGGAGCATGCTGCAGTTGACTGAGACCACATGCAGCTCCCTAGAAGCAATCACAGCAAGGGCCCAGAGGAAGCTAATACTCATGGAATGGCTTGAAAAGTATCCAAGAAAAGGAAAAGTAGCACCAAACCACCAAGAAAATGTAGCTGAATCATTCTTCTTTCCACAAGAAATCTACTCAATCTGAACCACAGAAACTTGCAGTAGCAGAAAGACACAACAGACAGCAGTGGTAATGACAATTAGGAGAAATCAACAGCATCATCTTTTCTTTCCATATGATGGGATCAGAGGGAGAGGGGGTGGGAAGACACTTGCATTTCCCGCCTTCAGCAGGCTTCTTAACACTCCAAAACTTCAGTTAATTCCTTCAGTACTATATCTAAGCCATTTTAACAGTAATGTCTCATCCTTTTCTCTACAAGCCTGACTAAAACTGCCTCCAGACCAGTCAAATCATCTTCTACAGCCCTTGCACAATTAGCAGGATTACAAGGCAGCAGGTATCGGGCCACATCTCTTTTGCAATACTTTGCAAGAATAAAAAATAAATTAAAATGCTGTACCTGCAAGCTGTTTATATTTTAACAACCTCTTTCTTTCTTCAGACTGTTTCTAAGACAGTAATTCCAGAGAGTTTGTCAGAGATCAGCCCAACAGCCTCAATGTAAGACGAGCAGGAGGCCACCTGGTTTAGATTTGCTGTCCACTGCCACCTACTGTTAAAACTCCACCAAGTCAAGCTTCTGAGCTCTACTTTGTGAGGGATAAGACTTAACAGCACAGAAAGGGAAAGCTTTGGAACTGAGATTGCTGGGGGGCGGGAATAAGGGAAAATGCCTAGAGAATTGCTCACCTAACCTCTGCGGGTTGGGGCAACAGCAGCTTCATATGTCTGGATTCTCTCCAGCAACTTTGAACTTCTGGCACCTCATTTATACAGCTAATCCCCAGCTCAAGATAAGGTCTTTCCAGACAGTGATTCAAAGCAAGGGCCTCAACTAGTCAATGTTGTCAAATTTCCTCATAAAGAAAAAAAGTAGCTATAGAAAATACCTTCAGCACTTTCATACAATTCTGCTAATCCACCAGCTGTCCTCCAGTGGTTGTTAGATTAATTTTCACTATTTAATGATGCATTTTTATACTATTTGATTTGTTTTAAAAAGATCAGATAACAGACCTTGCAGTGGAAACATGCAACATGGGGAAAACATGCAGCAACAACTGAGTCTGCATCCCAGATGGAAAAAAAGCAGCTCACTAGATCCAAAATCTGCAGCTGATATTCATTAAATCCTTAAAGGAACCTGCTAACCAAATTAGCTAGGACATCCCATATTATCCCAGCGGCTACTTCCAAAGCAAAAGCTGTGTGCCATACTCAAGACACTACATCAAGAAGCATTAAGCAAGTGAAAATCTTAGATAAAGCCATGGTGGCTTGCCACAACTTGTGTCAAGTCCAGTTCTTTCACTGTGAAGGTTTTCTTCAGGATTGAGAGGTGGTATAATATATATACCTTCCTCCTGGTGATAAGCTGCTTTGCTTACTAACATCTGTGTCTGGCAACTGAAATGACTCTCTTCAGCTGTAATTCCCTACAGGGAGTTTATCATATCAGTGCATGCTTAATGAAGAACATCATCAGGTCCCTATGTGAATGGGTTAGATTTTGCTGAAAGGTATGTTTTGTTGTCAGCTGAAGTCCATTCTGGTTGTGACATACACATCCTTATTCACACAAAGATGATGTTGATTTAAAATCTAAACAAAAAATTATATTCTGTCACATTCCTGTGCCACAGCTCAAAGTCTAAATTTTCCCAACATGAGGAACAGCTGAGTTACATTTACCTCGCTTAGAGGCACAAGAGCCAGTGTCTTGCTTTGTGAAAGCACTTCTGTACTTGGTCACTGTATATGTGAACTGGTAATGCATGGTGCAAGTACATGAGACACCAGAGACATTAGAATCTGTAACCTTAAAGTTAATTAAAAATATTTCTTGCTCAACTTGCATTCTTTCTGTAAACTAATCCCATTACCTAGGTTGTGAGAGTCACGCGTGCTCCCACTGCGCAAAGTACATACTCAACCGCATTACTCAGTAAGCTAATAATTATACAGAGCCAGCAGCACCCAGGAACCAGCAGCACTCAGAAATTACTTTAGAAATGTGCATCAATTTTGCTGCAACCTATTCAGCTCGTAAGCTGATAATTTAGCAACAATTTCAAAGGATGATTCTATAAAAGCAGAAAGTAACATTAATACCGCTGAACACAAGCATCACTCACAGTAAACAGAAGTCTCTCGTTTATTCCAGAACAACCAGGAATTCATTAACTTCAGTAAACTAAAGCTTCCCCAACTTCTCAAGTTACTTGCTGGAAGAAAATTCTGATTTCCTCACTCAAAATTCTTTTCCATGTACTTTAAATGCCAATGTCTTTTCCCACAAGTAATTTAACATCTATCCAGCTAAAGCCAGTCTGTGCTGTATCTTAAAAAGAGGAGAAATAAGCTTTGTCATTTGTTAGTCACCAGTATATTTGAACAAAACAGTCTGGCAAATTTAGTGTTTCATATGCACCATACACAGCTGATATTCCTCTCAGTAACGAGATTACATTCACTCACTAGACTCTGGATGCCTGTTAATTTATTGCAGCACAGATCTGACTGAAGACCCTCTGTAACCAAATGGGTAAGGCAATTACAGCAGTATGAGAAAGCCGTATCTGCCTGCAGCCACTTATCCAGCCCCACAAGGGAGCTGGTCAGTAAGGAAAAACAGGGAAGGAACTGAAAAACATGCTTGTTAAGCACATAGACATTTAGCTGTTGCAAACAGGAATTCAGCAATCAAAATCCCATTCCTTACCAGAAGCCTTAAGACACTGATTGGCCACACAGTGATGCTGAACCTTCATCCCAACTGGATGTTTAGAGAATGTGGAGAGTTAATTCAACACTGCTGGTTTACTGCTGCCTCATCCCTGTTTCTTAGCTGCCAAGAAGCCAGGCTTAGCTCATGCTAGGAGTCCCTCTGGAGTCAAGAGAGAATGAAACCAGAAGGATTTAAGAAAACTACAAAATTACTTCAAGATCAGCCCCCATGATTCCTTTTTTCTTTTGTGAAGTGACTGCAGGTCTGAGCAGACCACATCATCGTGTATGTATCCTCCTTGTCAATCTATGTATTTCCTTTGTGCCTTCTCACACAGACCTATAGTCCTGTGCTTCAGCAAATCAAACTCTGCTTTAGATAACCCTGGCAGATACAGGTATGTGGGATGTGACAACAAACACTTTGGGAGCTGTGTTTTTTTCTACATCAATGTTATTAGTGCAGTCTGTTATGCCAGTGATGTTTCACTGAGCTGAACTGATGAGACAGAGAGACATTACTGATGTCTTCACTGAATTATCTTTATCATAGTGTAAGTATGTGGTAATATACTAAAATCTAAGGAATTCCTTGGAACTTACATCAAAACTGAGCTCCTCCTAACAATGGAAGCTGATTCTCCATCCTAGAGCTTCCAAACATCCTACAAGGAAATAATACAGAGAATTAGCAAAAGTCATGTAATCTAATTGAAATCTCCCTTTCTGTTTTATAAATGCTTTTTCACCGAGCTAACTTCTGAGTACAGCTGTGCGAGAGTATGTAACCTGAGCAAGAGAACATGCTATCCAGCCTCTGCAGTCCTCTTTCAGGGAAGGTATTTTGACTCCAATAGAAAGGCTATTTGTCTGAACCCTCATCCTTTTTTATCCCCGAAGTACATCAGTTCTCCTAATTAATATATTACATGCCTACAAACTCTGACTTTCTTGTGGATTTGAAAATACTATTAGTTACATTATTTTCTTGAAATTAAAACCAGAAAGAAAATATTTAATGAAAGCTTGACTGAGCAGTATGCTCAGCCTACAAAAACTACTCAAGGTTAGTCTGGTCTCCATACTTTTAGCAGAGAAAAAACTACAAAGGTTGTATTTTCTTTAGTTCTGTCTTATATCCATTTTCCTTTTGCTTCTACTTCTCATTTCCCAGGGAGCATCACATTCTTTTGCCTCTGAACTTGAGCTTATGATTGCTACCAGATACCCAATATATAGTATTACAAATAAATTACGAGGTAGATGTAGATTTTAGAGGCGGTTTCTCAACCAACTTTTTATGCAACGTGGAGCACTAGTGAGCCCCAAACTAGTTAAACTACAAAAGGTCAATTTAAATATGTTGATTTAATTAAACTGGGATTACATTCATATCTGAACCTGACTCTACTACAAAAACTATTAAGTTACCTAAGAAAGGATCAAAAGTCTCAGCTGCAAAACATGGGTCTGGGAAATTTACATTTGTTAAGCACATTCTAAAAGGAAATTTCAATGCGGCTTTTTTTTCCATTTATTTTTTAATGCTTCTCAAAAAAAAAGACCTTTAAGCAAGCAAGACTTTACCTTGGCGTCCAGCAGCCTCAATGAAACTATAGCTGTGTGAATACACCAGACCTCTCAAAAAAACCATTAATATCCATAAAGTGAGCAAACTGCTGCCGCCCTAGAGAAGAAAATATGCCATGTGGGAAGGCATTTTCTATTTTTCTATTGATTACACTGACTTAATAAAACAAATCTGTTCTCCTCCCACCCAACTTCTGCTCTTATCCTCAGTTTTTGAGCACATTCCTCCTCTCTGCTCCTATGTTCCTCATTAACATGGCAGTTCTTGACCTAGTTACACAACTCCAACCCCTGCTGCTAGGTTTCTTCCCCATTCCTATCTTCCCAGACGTCTGCTTGTTAGCTCCTGCTTCTCACTTTCTCCCCTTTCCTGAATTTCTTCTCCTTTCTCACATATGATACTACAACTTCCCTTGTATTTAAGGCTCTTCACCACAGCTCTTGGTGTTGCTTTGCTTCCACACAAAGCCCAAAGTATTTCACTTACTTTCATTAAAATTTCAGAGTCCTTGCCATCCTCAACAGACCACAATCCAATCAGCTGGGAGCATGATATACGTATGGTCTCATAAGCTTGTAGTAAGCTGAGAGATTCAATCTGTTCAGTGTAGATACATACTAACATGATATAATCAAAACTAAAGTTATTTCAAGATTTTTTTAACTCTTACAAGCATTGCAGAACTCTAAATGAGTGGTAACCCAAATAAGCAGGTTTGTATCCTGCACGAGCCCTAAAACACTGACAAAATTCTTGTGTGTTATTTGACGTGCAATAGACTCTACATAACTTTATTTCCTCTCTTTCAGGAAGTATTATCAAGTTGTCTGGCTTCACACTACCCCATAGTAACTGAAAAGTTAAGCCACTACAGAGCCTGTGATGAGGATTTAGTGAAAGTGTGTGGTCTGTGTTTTTGCAAATTTAATACAAAGTGATTCATGCTCAGAAAAATGACACAAGATACATTTGGGAAGGATGTGAATCAGAACCTGGAAGGCTGCAGAATTAGCCTACTTACTGAAGCAGACTTATTAGCTATAAAGCTATTTATATAGTTGTAGTTCATAATATAAAATACACAGTGCATATTATTAATATGTTCTACTTAGTAATACAGTAAACGTACAGAACATAAAGCTTACATTTATTAAACATCAAGCTGTATCTTAAAACCTCAAATTGTCCAAATGATAAGACAAAACAAAAAATCATTCTTGAAACCATCTTAAATTATATATGCTTAGGATGAAAAAATCCACTAGCTTTTAAAGCATTAAGGGACTGCCAGCCCAAACTTCACATGCCAAGTCACAAGAATTCTATGAAGAATTCTCCTGAGAGCGTTTTAAACTGCTGAGTGTGCACGTGAGAGGAGATAAGGCCCTAAAATCAAGCACAAGAATAAACCCCTTGTTTCAAGATAGCCAGATCATTTTACAGTAGCATTGATGAGTTGAGGGGTGGGGGGAGCAAAACACTCCCAAATCCGTACAAGGCACAGAGTGTTCTGCTCCCAAAAAGGAAATATTAATTTCAGTGCACATTTTTGGAGTGCCATTAGGATGACACAAATAAAGGCTTCCACTTGCATTGCCTGGCTCCCAAGTTAATTCTTTTGCAGTTACAATCTTTTTTCTGTTAAGAGAAAGGTTGCAGGTGGGTTTCCAAGGAGAGGGGAGAGCTGCACATGAAAGAAGTGGGTTAAGATAAACCTTCAAAGAGAAGAAGCACGGCTGAAAAAAAAGGCACAGGGATGCTGCAGGCACCTAACGCTTTAGTCCTGCAATGTTTTAAGCTGTATTACCTTGGTGCAGGTACTGGAACAAGTGGTCCCATTCTCCCCAAACATTTTATGGCTTTTTCCCATATGCTTTGCTACTGTCACTTCTGGGATTTGCCTAGTGATCTTCTTTGGCAAGTCAGTCTTCGGCAGCTCCAGCTCCCCAGTCAAGCACACACGCTTAACGCTACTGATGGGGGAAACAGGAGCAGCCACAGCTGAAGGCAGAGAGAAGACTGGCACCATACTTCTCAATGGCTGTGCCAAGTTCTGTGGGGCTAAAATGGTTGTGAAACTACGGCGTGTCTGTGACCATGCTCCAAAGCACCAGAGAATGTTCTAGAAACAGCCCTTGGTCCCATCCCTTTGCTGCCCCAGCTATTACAGACAAGAAACCTCCATAGTATACAGGATTAAAGGCAAATACAGGAGCAGAGTTTGTTTTAGTTTGGATGTTTCACCTCCTCAATAATGTCTGGTTCCAAGCAGTGCTCTGTGGGCAGCTGCAGTTCATGCCAGCTCGCTCTGACCCCTGAAGGCCACAGCAGACCTGCACACCCTCTGCTTGTCTGGCTGCTGGGGCTCCCCTTGCTTGTCCTGGCCAAGTGGGGGGCAGGCCCAGGCTGGACACAAAAGGGAATGCTCATCTGTCTGTATGTGGAATAGAAAGGCCTGGGTGACATTTGTAAGAAGTATGTAGCTGCGCCTCAAGAGCCACAGAGGTATTTTTCCGTCCTGTAGATGCCATACTGTAATTCAACCGTATTTTCCTGGGCCTGCATAGCCCTCGCTGTTCCTGCGGTGTGGAGGAAGCACTGCCATACCCCAGCGTATCAGCAGTGAGGAAGATTTGGAGGTTCTTCTCACAGTTGCCTCAGGAAGGGGCTCATCTGTCCTCGCTGTTGCTGCTGTCTGGCTACTGGGGGTGAGGGGATGGCATCAAGCTGCCTCAGGGGAAGTTCAGGTTGGGTGTTAGGGAAAAGCTCCACATGGAGAGGGTGATCCAGTATAGGAATGGGCTCTTCAGGGAAGGGGTCAAGGGCCCAAGCCAACTGGCATTCAAGAAGCATTTGGAGATACATATATGTATATATATACAGTTTAACTCTTAGGTTGCCCTGCATGGAGTGAGGAGCAGGCCTGGATGATCAAAGTGGGTCTCTTCCTGCTTAGGACAGCCTCTATGTATGTCAGCTTCTGGAGCTTCCTCAATCACCTTACTCTTGTGTCTCTTCTACAGAGCAGGAGGAAAGAAGACCCATAGGTTTGCACAAAACCCCAGTTGTGTGGGGCTGGGCTGCTGGTGCAGAGAGCTCAAGAGTGCCACTTCCAACTGCCTTGGGCACCATGCTAGTGTGAGGTGTCCCTGCCCATGGCAGAGGGTTGGAACTAGATGATCTTAAAGCCTTTTACAACCCAAACCATTCTATGATTTACCTCATGTCAGAAACACACTAGGCATGCGTCCTGAAGTCCTTATCAAACCTTGCTTGTGCTTTTAACGCCCACAACAGCAAGTCTCAAGCTTTCATTGTGCACAGTAAACCAGGTTTATTTCCTGCTGTTTGTTTTAACTCCGGTAAGAGTCAGGAGCACTCGGGGCAGGGTGGAATATGAAGCACCCTCCACCCCGCTCCGAGGCCCTCCCTCAGTTTGGCGGCGGTTGTCACCGAACCCCTCGGGAAGCGGGGACAACGATCAACCCGGGGCGGAAGTGTCGTCATAGGAAGGCTTTCTCCCCTCCCACAGTGGAGGAAGGGCTGACTCGAAGATGGCGGCGCCGGAGGAGCGGCTCGTGTCGGACGGGGAAGGCAGTGCGCTGGGCTCGGCGCGGCTTTCCCCGCCCACGGTCTCGGAGTCTCACGACTGTCTGGCACCTATGGAGCTACCTCCTCAGAGCAACACGCTCATGGGGTTGCCCATCGTGGCGATCGAGAACATCCTCAGCTTCCTGTCCTACGATGAAATAAGCCAGCTCCGCCTGGTAGGGGACAGGGGGCAGCGAGGCGGGGGGCGAGGGCCTTGCAGCAGCCGGTACCTGGACCCGCTGGGGGATGCCTCCCCGTTGCTCTGATGCCGCTGGCCCTGGGGCGGGAGCAGCGGTGGGAGGAGGTGAGAAGGTGGTGGCGGCCCCGGCTGCCCCCCCGCAGGGCTGCTGCTGTCGCCGGTGGGATGGGGCTTTCTTCCTTCTCCCCAGCGGTCCCCCAGCCTCGGGTATGGAGGTGATGGGCGTGTAGGTGTGTGCCTTCATTCAGGCTTTCGTAAACGTCTTTTACCTTGCCCTGCTGCTTTCATTCCGGTCGTCCTCTGCGAGAAGCCACTGGGCTGCTAGAGGCTTATTTCTCCTGGCGACTGCTTTCCTTGGGGGTCCTGTCTATTGTGTTTCATGTGTGTGTGTTTATTTTTACGTATAGAGTTTAAGCCTACAAGTGTAGGAGATGGTGAGCCTGCTGCTCCAAAGACTCTGCTTTATCTAGAAATCAATGTGGAGTTAAAAAGAAGATTTAAAAAAGCCCTTGTGTGCTTGAAAGGCTGCCTGGTTCTTCCAGTTGTAGTAGTAGATCTAATAAAAGATACTACTTCTACCTCTGAACTTTGTAATGCAAAAAAAAAAAAAAGTGTGCAGCTGTCAGTGAGGAGATCAGTGTGTATCAGTCTTTAACTGCTGGCCTGAGGAGCCTGATGTAAACTATGACATATGATAAGCTGCTATCTTATGGAATTTCTTATGAGATTGTAAATGGAATAATAGGGAATTAATGCATAGCTTATGTAACCCTCAGTAAACTTGGATGTACTGTTTCTATTTTAAGAAGTCTTATTAGCCTAAACTGGATAATATTGCAAGCATATTTCTGCAGAGAATTAGACTATGTGTGTCCTGGATCAGCAACCTGAAGTGTTGCGTCTTGACTGTAACTTTAAACTGAAAGCTCTTCAAGCAGAAAATCTGTTCTTACTCGTACTGCACCAAGTACACCAGTACCTAAATATTTCTAGCATGCTGTCAGTCTGCTAAAGACTTTTGCTGCTTCTGTGAAAGTAGGTAGTAGAGCTGTGAAAAAGATGTAACACTGTCTTTTTGGATTGCAGCCACTGCTTTTGAGTACTTCCAATTAGAACAAAAAGAAGTAGGTATCTTGTTTGGGTATGCTTAGTGTTGCACGGTCAGTATTGCAGTGCTAGGCATAGCCCTTTGCTGCAACTTTCCCATTTCACTTTATAAATTGTGGTACCCGTGGGAGCTGTAACCAGTCAGTAGAAGTTTTTTTTCTTTTCTAAGTTAATGTTTGTAAGCAATGCTTTGTCAGCAGTGAAGCTGAGAATAGGAAAGATGGTGGTGTGAGGGCTAAACCAGCTGGTTGAGCTCTCAGTGCTTCTTGAGAAGTAAAATAAAGCATTTCTATGCTCTCTTGTGTAGCACCTGCAAGTTCACTTTTCCAGATAAGTGCCTGTTTCAGAAGTTTCAGAAATATTCAAACCCAGATTGAATAAATGCCAACTTTGACACACAGAGAACAATACTAGACGTAAAATGGAGGACACTATTCAGTTGGTCTTTCTCTATTTTTAGTTTTTGAGTCAGTGACAGCCAAGAAACTTAATCTCCATCCAGTTCCTTACTGTTCCTTAAGCACATCAGAAGGCATTATGAGCATTCTTCTGAGAAGAAAGTACACTTGTCTTTGTTAACCAGCTGTAATACAGAGAACCAAAGCCCTTCTGGTTTGACTTAGTCAAAAGTACAGCTCATAACCACATAAGCCTGATCAGCTAGGGCTTTTGTGTGGCCATTCAGAACCAAAGGTGTTCTGTTAGCAGCTCACTGAGAGGAGGAAACTGGATGTTTTGCATAATGCCAGATGAGGTTGACAGAGTTAAGGTGGCCTTTAAAAATAACAATGCCCAGGCATAAATTCATAATGCAATTTCATCCCTTTCAGATTTTTAAAGGCTACAAGTAATCTTGGGAGGCACTTTTATATTCCTGCTCTTAAGATCTGTCTTCCGCAACAGTAATTTTTTCTTCTCTATGAGAACTGACTTGAGCTGCTTATCAAAGATGAATGGGTGTATCTTATAATGAGTAGTATTCTGCGAAAGATACCTCACAGGACCAAATTAGTTGAATGACAGGGATTAAATTACTTAGGTCTCATGCATATTAAAAATGTGTCCAAAAGCTGCCTCATTAACCCTTAGAATGTGGCAATCCTTGGGATAAAGCATCTTGAGGAAGGTAGGAAGATATGATCCAGGACAGCAATCAGCCTAAATGAAGTTTCTTCAAACTTGTAGACACAAAACGTGCATTCCCTAAACTGATCACTTGGATGCATTCTCTGTATCCCAGCATTGAAGGAAATGGATTTCGTAGTCTGTGTCTTTTTCTAGAGTACTGTAGCTCTCTGATGAAAGAAAAATAATCTTTAAATTGAACTGGTGTTAGATCTGGAGTGTGTACAAGAAGACAGACTAAGGAGTTGACTGGGTGGGAGGACAGAACATTGGAACATTTTCAGATGAAAATAAAGATAGGAACCTTTATTGTTTATATTGAGCATGATGAGGAGCATAACTAAGGCTTAAGATCCATAAGCCTTTTTCTGTTCTCAAAGGCCAAGGCAACGAACATTTCCTGCTGCTCATTGCTGTCAGGCAAGGCAAGACCATGGGCCCCTCATTGTGCAAAGGAGCACTTGCTTTCCTGAGCGTAATGCTTTCTGCTCTTCCTGGTGTTACTGCGTTTAAAAACACAAATTAAGCACTACTGGTTAAGCAGTGAAGTAGGTCTAAATGGAGACTGAACAATAGGTATTCAAAATGCAGCCTTGTCTGAAATTATGCAGTTCTTGAGTTACCAAAATTTTTTCACAGAAAGTGAGTGAAGGGAAAAGCAGTGGCCTTTTGCTTTCATCCTTTTGAGTATGTACTTAATCTACTTCCCCTGTTATCATAAGAGAAACACAGAAAACCCAAAAGATCCTAATGTCTGAAGCTGTGATGTTCTGTATGAGCTGCAGCCTAGTACGCTGGTATGGAAGCCAGCTCTATTCCAGCTTTTGAAGGCTTCTTTTACTTGGATTTTTTTTTTTTTTTTTTTTTTAATGATGTAAAGAAGCTCTGGAATTTTTACCTGAGTGGATAATAATGGTATTTTTATATTCAATTTTTATTCCGCTCACATGTCTGAGCTTGGAAATACACTTCTATTGAGGCTATTACTGCAGCAAGCATGATTAGTACCAGTCTACAAACGCTTTCCCTGAACACTCTGAGGAGAAGGTTATGGATTCCGACACACATCAGAAGCGTCTTAGATTCTTCAGCAAACTTGTGCTTCTTTTCTGCAGAGCACAAATAAGGACAGAGAGCCTTTGGACAGCATGGATTTCATCTTCCCGTAGTTGCTGTAAATCTGTATTTACGAGCATTTCTCGAGCATTTCTATTTTACAGCTTCTTGCTGAAGTCATCAACATTTTATCACTTATATTTTACCCTAGAAAGGCATTATGAAACACTGTGTCTGTGTAGCCTCTAAGGAGGAAAACATATATTGAATCTAAATACATTAGGATATTTTTATCTCTGTTTTGATCCCAAGTGAAGCTTGGAAGAGGTAAGACATGCTTGAGGGAAGGGAAGCTGGTAGCAGTCACTTAGTAGATTGTGTCAGTTAGTTTGTTTACCAAAAGAGGTACATTGTTCCTAGAAATATAGATGCTGTATAGTTTAAATGATGAACCATGAACCAGCTGAGAATTAAGAGATGATAAAATAAATTACAGACAAACATTCAGTTTCTGGTGGTACCTGTTACCTGTTTAGTGTTTGGCTTCTAGACTGATTATGGACACAAATATGGGTAATGTCCAGAAATGGGAGCAAAGCATTACCCATTTGCTTGCATTACACAGCATTAAGGAGAATAAAAATACCAGTGTTTAAAAATCTAGTGCATTTCGTATTACCCATTGGGACTTGGTGTCTTGGATGTGAGAGGCCTTCAGCACACGGAAAGGTCCTTCCTGCCACCAGATGTCAGTATGCACACGGTTAAAACTACTGATTCCTCAGAATTTGTACTTAATAACGTATTGAGGATTGTTTGCTTTTTTGTGCTGAACAGTTGCATAGCTAACATAGCCTTTGTGTGGGTGCTAGTTCCTGATTCAGGGGTTTAACAGCATTAGTACTACAAGCATGCTGTGAAGTCTTGCACTGGTAACAAGTAACAGGTGAAGGCATCCCTAACGTAGCTAATACCTCAGAAGGAACATGACAATTTCCTTCTTTCTGTGGTTGAAGGGCCAGCATTATTGTTTATACTCTGGAGATGCTTTAGCTGATTCAGTTAATGTGGGGGAGAGTGCTGAGACTGTGCCTGTGTAGTCAGCCTGTCTCATTCTTCTCCTTTGGCTGTTGACAAGGAAGGTCTAAGACAAAGGAGCACAGACAGATTCACAGCAATTGCTTAAAGGTCCATTAATACAGATCTGTTTGAAAATGGTCAGTTCTTACTCACAGAACTTATACTAGCTGTGACTAGAAGACTCACTGAAAGTAGAACTTTCAGTAGTGCCTTCCATATGGACAGAAAATAATTGTAGGCTTTTCTGGGAGTGAGAATCGTCTTCCTCAAGGAGGGAAATGGATGGCCTAATCTCTGTCTTTTTCTGTTTATAGCTCAAGGTATAAACTTACATAAACTTTGAAATTATGAAGTGAGTAGTTTATGGAGTGTTTGTTAAAAAAAAAAAAAAAAAGCCAAAGCTAATCCATTAGAAAGTGGGGTCACTGTGGGAGTTGTGCACTTCAGTAAAAACCAACCCAAAAACCAAAACCACAAAGAAACTCAATAGAAACAACTTCAAAGGGCAGTTGATTCACTAACCTCTCTCATCTTCAGACTTGAATTGGAATTGCTTTAAACTTTTGTATAAGTTGGCTTTGTCTTGTAACTGGTTACATGGCGAAGGTTTAAATGTAGCAGTTTATTGCAGGTTGTTTGCTGGGTTTTTTTGCAGCTATTAATATCCTTTATACCTGCATCTGTTGAAAAAAGTTGAGGCATGTTGGTACCCAGCACGGTAAATAAAGGAATCTGTTAAACAGAGAAGAAAATACATTATACACAAAGGAATCTTGTTTCACGTGCAGCGTATTGCATAAATGTTTAAATTTAATTGTGGCTATCTTTAAAAACATAAGCCTTAAACGCTGAAGGAAACCCATCATGATTTTCTTGCTTTTAAAAGCTTCTTTTTTGAGACTACAAAACATTAACTTGATTTACCAGAATCACTCTGGAGACAATGTTAAAAGCCAGGTACAGGCAATTGCGACTTCTATTAAAATTGTCTCTGCTTACATATCGGTGGTATCCAGCCTTCTGTCTCTTGTTAAGCAATAGCAGGAGATAATGATATCAGAGATTGTGAACTGCATGGAACATAGCTGCCTTTTTTTGGAATATCCGTGTTAGAGAGCCTTTTTAGAGATGGTGATGCCTTAAGCTTAACTACAGTTTCTGCTTCTTGAAATGTAGAAAAAACAATAAGAGAATCTTTTACCACCCAGCAAGTATGGATAAGGTAATAGTAAAAGTGACTTGCGGCCTTAATTGAGCATGAAGTTTTTCTTTTTACTTAAATCCAGGTTTGCAAGCGAATGGACTTGGTTTGCCAGAGGATGTTAAATCAGGGATTTCTGAAAGTGGAAAGATACCACAACTTGTGTCAAAAGCAAGTTAAAGCTCAGCTTCCAAGGTATGTACCAGTTAAAACTGTACTTATATTTAAATGTGCTAGATTCTTTTAAGCAGAATATTGGAAAGGAATTTGTTGCTGGCTAATTCTGCTTATTTATATATTGAAAAATTGAGTCACAGTTGGTTTTATTTAATTTTTTCTTTTTTTTTTTCCAAAAGCACCTTGACCTAAGATCTAATTAGAGAATAATGGTGTGGATGAATGTAAGTTGTCGTATACTATGTACAGGAATATTGGAAAGTGTCTGTGGTATTTTAAACAGAGAAAAGAGTAGATACGCATTACTTTCCTCTTCTGGCAAATCAAGCAAGGACTCCTAGAAATGAATAAATGCCATTCTTTTTCAGGACTGACTCCCTTTATTTATGATTTATCTAAGACTGCTTGAAAAAAACCAGCAAATTTATTTTAATGTCATGGATTAAACAGGGAAAGGGAGTGAAGTTTGACGTGTTAGCATTACTGGGAGCTAGTTTCTCACTTGAAGCAATGTTTTTTCTCCTCTTTACGGTGAATTAAGTGTAGCTACTGCTGTATCCTATCAGATTTCTCAGAGTGAAGAGACTCAATGCTGTTTATTGTAGAGATCCTTTGTCAAAATAACTTACATTTCAACCTCAAATTTTGTAGCAAGCACTATTAATATATTAAATTTGTCAGCTGCATTGAAGTATTAACTGTAGGAATATGGGAGGATAAAAATACTCACACTGACTTAGTGTCTACTGCTAGTTAGTAGTGAAAGTTTGTTTTTAAATAGTCCTAAATTACATACGGAGTTTATGGATCACATAAGGTGATTATTTAGAGAACAAATTCTGTCTCAGTGTAGTATGCCATTACTAGCTGGTTCTCAATCCACAGCAGGTTATTTCCACACAGACAGAAGTAATGTTAGTGATTACGGTTTTCAAACCTCAGAGGGTTTTACAGGTGAAGTTAATTTGAGTGATTTTATTGTTTCATTTTGTTGACTCATTGTTAAATCTGTGTCACTTAATGGTCTGTCTTCTAGACGGGAATCAGAAAGGAGAAACCATTCATTAGCACGTCATGCAGACATCCTTGCTGCTGTAGAAACAAGGCTCTCTCTGTTAAATATGACTTTCATGAAGTATGTGGATTCCAATCTCTGTTGCTTCATACCTGGAAAGGTAAAACATATGCTTTATTAAGTGAATGTATTTCAGTGTTTTAAAAATATGGTTTTGTAACTTAACTTGGGATAGCTGGGACAAACTTATATAATGTGTATATGAAACTGTTTCATAACTTGCAAACAAACACACAACCCAATGCTCTGCTATAACAGTCTGGAATGAATGAACCAGACTGTATCTAAATATTAATGATTTTAAACTCTATTTCAATTTTCCTTTGGGTTATCTCTTCATTCTGATGTGTGAATTGTGGCATATATATCTTATACAACCCTTCACAAGAAACACATGATATGTAGGGTTTAATTCTCAATTTTAATTCCACAAAATGGCTGGAGCTCAGGTCATCAGAAGGTGCAGTAATTAGGACTACACGTAACACTAAGCACACAGTCAGTCAGGAAGATTTTAGGTACCTTTCTTAAGGATTTGAGTACTTCAGATTATTTGAATTAAGGTATTTAGTATGGGGAAACATTGTGCAGTATTGCAGTGGATGGGGTATTTTTTGTACAGTAGGCGCAATTAGTTTTAATGTGCTAAAAGTGTGCTAAATATGGCTACTACTGAACAATTCCAGTGTTTCAGAATAATACCTCAATATAAAATATAAATTATGCACAGGAGATGTACATCAGGGATAGCACTGGTTTATAAGATGTGATAATGGAAGTGCTCAGGGGAATTGACAGAATCTGAGGACGACTGGTACAGCTCAGGGTTGAAACAAGATCTGTGAACATTAGCCTAATGCTCTATTCATTGATCTTTCCATTTGGAAATGGCAGATTGTATTAATTCTTCATGGGCAGATAATGGAATTGCCCTGGGCTGAGTGGAGAACTTAGGTGTTGGGTTCAGGTGAAGCATGGCAGGCATTTCTCCAGTACAGTGGGATAGACTGCTGGCATGAAATGTATTTTTATCGTGAAGAGGGGGTAGCTTGATTTCTTGATACTCTTGGTGACTAGATATTTAATTTTAAATCATTATAATTTAAGATATATTTGACTTTATTTTTTTATGTATGCCATGTATTTTTAAAAATGTAATATAAAATTAAACTAAAGTCCTTGATTCTCACATGATAAATGGAATACTTAAAAGAAATACTGCCTTGCTTTTGTGAAGAGTAGATATAAAGGCAATACTCAGCTAGACCTGGGGTGTGCAGGTGTTGGGCAAGTGAGCTTGCCAGCCATTTCCCTTGTGTGTACGGAGTCATAAGGACCTTGTTTGTATTCTGATACAACAGCTAAAAAGGGGATATGTGTGTGTGTATTATTTACTTAGTGTTTGAGCTTACTCTGTCAACAGATTCAAGGCCCAGAGTTTACTTACAGTCTAGTTCCCCCATGAAATTTTGTTTGAATGAAGCTGCCACAGAACTGTCAGGAACTGCCTAACTGTGTTAGAATATGTGAATCCTGATTTGAGGTTTGGCATACCGTGTGAGGGTTCCTGGTGATATGAGAGTGCTGCGGAGACATTTTCTGTTGAGGATGCTTTAAGGATGTTGTTGCTAACAGGATATAGAGTGGGTTAAAGTAGAGAAGTCTTTGGTAAGCTCATTGTGTGATCAGACTTTTGTCTAGCTTTTGCAACTTTTTAGCTAAGCTTCCCTTATTAAAACAGAAGATGCAACTGTAATATCTTACCTATGGTTCTAAGTCCTTAATATCTGTGCTGTTCAGGAGATTCTTCAGCCATTCTTAACCCAGTGTCAGTATACCTGTGTCAGTAGTTTTGGTACTAAGAGGCCAGCACTCCTATATTGACCTATCTTACAGCCTCATGCTATAATTCATAGATTAGCAAGACACCTTTTGTCTCTCTCTATCCTACCAGAAGGGCTTGCTTTTCAAACATATTAAGAGGGTGCTTATGTTCTCTGCCAGTAGTGGATTGATATTTTGTAAAGTAATATATTTTGGACTTAATCAGAATTTGGAATATTTTGGGTGTATGCAAGTGGACTCAAATAAATATTTGCATCAGTTCACACTGACATAATTCTTGCTATTCCATTCATGTGTTTCATAACTTACTGGGGAAGTGACTTGCTTCAGGTTCTCCAGAAAGAAATGACTATGCTCTACTGAGTATAGATTATGTAAGTCAAGTGTGGATGTAGTGAAACAACATTTCACACAATGAGCCTCGTTCCATGAGTTTGAAGAGAGTTGTTATGACAGATCAAGTGAAGAGCTTCTCTGATATATCACGAATAGTACTTCATTTCAAAAAGCTGATCAAGAACTGAGCACACGGTGCATGCAATAGTTATGTAGTAAAAGCCCCTGAATATGCCTTCTAGAATGGTCTGAAATAATCTTGCTTTTACCATAAAATCCTAATTCTTCTTAAATGTTTTAGGTAATAGATGAAATTTATCGTGTGCTAAGATATGTAAACTCTACAAGAGCTCCTCAGAGAGCTCATGAAGTTCTCCAAGAACTAAGGGACATTTCCTCCATGGCTATGGAATATTTTGATGAGAAGATTGTTCCAATACTGAAAAGAAAGATGCCTGGGTCAGATGTATCAGGACGGCTGATAGGAACTGCCCCAGGTATTAATTCCAACATAACATCTATTTTGTTCTTCTGTTAAAAATTACAGCACTGCATCTTTTCAAAGCTCCCTCCCTTAAATGTGAGCTTTATTACATAAACATTGGTGACACTTGTTTCTTAGGAATGCTAACTGAAACTCATTGCTTTGAAATTTAAGGAGCCTTTGTACTACCAAAAGAACAGTCACTTGAATGTATGTTAGAATTCTGCATAGTGTGTATTCATGAAACAAATGCTTTTGTGCCACCAATGAATGAGACACTATCGCTGCACTTGGTTGAAATTTGGCACATGAGATGACAACTTGATGCCTTTTATTTTCAGAACAATCAGCAAATGAATTAACCTAAGCTGCTGTAGCGCACAAAGGGCTAGAATATCCTTGTATGTGCTTCTTTTTTTTACTTTCCTGGAGCACTAATGTATACACTAACATGCAAAACACTTATAGGCAATCATAAAAAGGCAATTCAAATAACAGTCTATAAATAACCAATTAAACTGGTCCTTCATGTACTCTGTCAGACTTTCCAGAACTTTTGTGAACCAAAGTCTAAGATAGTTGTCTCTTATAATGGCCAAAAGCAAAAGGTTAGTACCCACATTATTTTCCCTGTGCTGAACATGTTCACGCTTCTTGAGGGCTGTAAAATTAACTCTCTGTAAAGATAACTTGTAAATATTTTTCATTTGTAATATCTTAAGTAAAAACAACAGGCTTGACTGTAGGAGCTGCTTGTTGTTTCTGTTACGTCCTGTTCATCTTTTAGCCATCAATTTGTATACCACCTCTCATTATACCTGAAGTCCATTGAGTCCCTCAGTTGAGGAAGATTACCCAAAAACATAGTTGATGTCAGTCAGCTTTTCAAGGCCAAGGCTTCATGTCACATAAGAATACCTTTCTTGTGTTGAGGGAGGAGCAAAACCCGCTTAATGGCGACCGTTGGGTGTTACATAATGATAACTATGCTGGCATCCTAACAGGAGGAAAAGGATGTTCCTATAGGCTGCTCCATACTGTACTCTCTGTGCAGCACTTGAAAATTGCATCTTACTTGCACAGGACACTACTAGAAGAGTAAAGTGATAGACACCTTGTGTGATAAAGTGATGTGTACGTTTTATGATAAAGTGATAGATACTCTATGATAAAGTGTCAGACACCTTGTATCATAGATAAAGTGATAGAGATAAATCCCTTAGGATAGATAGTGATAAATACCTCTTGTGATACATAAAGTAATAGATGCCTCTTACGATGAAGTGATAGATGCCTTTTACGATAGTGATAAAAACCTTTACAATAAAGTGATGGATATCTCTTACGATAATGTGATAAGACAATTAAAGCGATGAACACCTTTTATGATACATAAAATGGTAGAGACCATTACGACAGATAAAGTGATAGCTGCCTTTCATAGATAGATATCTTTTACGAAAGATAGTGCTATACACCTCTTACAATTAAGTTATAGATGCTGTACAGTAGATAAAATGAGAGAAATGATAACATAGCTCTTAGTCTCCTTGATTTACAGGATGTTTATTAAAATCAAGAGCCCCAAGCACTCAATCCAGTTTGGTTTTAGGATTTAGGAAGCATCGTTGTAAAAGACGGAAAGTAAAACGTGTTCTTCCAAAAAGTAAGTTAAAACAGTAGTATCTTGTTAAGTCTCAAACCACAAAAAAGTGATAGATGCCTCTTACGATAAAGTGATGGACACCTGTTATGAAAATATAAAGTGATAGATGCCTCTAATGATACATAAGGTGATAGATGCTACTTGTGATAGATAAGGTGATAGATTTCTCTTACGATAGCAATAGATAGAATCATAGAATGGTTAGGGTTGGAAAGGACCCCAAGATCATCTAGTTCCAACCCCTCTGCCATGGGTAGGGACACCTTGCACTGAACCATGTTGCCCAAGGCTCTGTCCAAGCTGGCCTTGAACACCGCCAAGGATGGAGCATTCACAACTTCCTTGGGTAACCCATTCCAGTGTTTCACCACCCTCACAGTAAAGAACTTCTTTCTTATATCTAACCTAAACTTCCCCTGTTTAAGTTTGAATCCATCAGCCCTTGTTCTGTCACTACAGTCCCTAATGAAGAGTACCTCCCCAGCATCTTTGTAGCCCCCTTCGGACACTGGAAGGCTGTTCTGAGGTCTCCACGCAGCTTCTTTTCTCCAGGCTGAACAGCCCCAACTTTCTCAGCCTGTCTTCATACAGGAGGTGCTCCAGCCCCCTTACCATCCTCGTGGCGCTCTTCTGGACTTGCTCCAACAGCTCCATGTCCTTTTTATATTGAGGACACCAGAACTGTACACAGTACTCCAAGTGAGGTCTCAAGACAGCAGAGTAGATGCCTCTAAGGGTTGATAAAGTGATAGATGGCTCAGGATTGATAAAGTGATGGACATGCATAAGATAGATAAAAGATAGATACTTCTTATGATAAAGTGATGGATACCTCTTATGATAAAATGTTGGGACAGCTGTTACAAAACATAAAGCTATAGATGACTATGATAGATAAAGTGATAGATGCATCTAATGATAGATAATGCAATAGATGCTTTGATAGATAAGATGGTTAATGTCTCTAATGATAAAGTGGTAGATGCCTCTAATGATAGTGATAGATGCTTCTTAGGGTTGATAAAGTAATAGATACCTCTTATGATAGTGATAGACACCTGTTACAAAAGATAAAGCAATAGATACCTGTTATGAAAGATAAAGCGATGGATACCTCTATGATAGATAAAGCAACAGATGCCTCTTATGATAAAGTGATGCCTCTGATGATAGATAAGGCGATAGTTGTCTCTAATGATAGATAAAGAGATATTTGCCTATAATGATAGATTAGGCCGTAGATGCCTCAATGATACATAAAGCAGCTCTATGATAGATAATGTGATAGATGCCTCTAATGATTGGTGAAGTGATAGATGTCTTTTATTACGGATAAAGTGATAGATTTCACTTATGATAAACTGATGCCTCTAATGATATATGTGGTGATAGATGCCTCTAATTATAGATAAGGTGATAGATGTCTCTTAGGATTGGTAGAGATAGATGCCTATAATGATAGATAAGGCAATAGATGCCTCAATGATATATAAAGCGATAGATGCCTCTTAAAGATAGTGATACATGCCACATAGGATTGATAAAGTGATAGATGCCTCTATGACGGATAAGTGATAGATGCCTCCATAATAGATAAAGTGATAAGATGGCTCTATGATGGATAAGTGATAGATATGTCTATGATGGATAAAGTGATAGATGCCTCTATGATAGATAATGTGTTAGATAGCTCTATGATAGATAACGTAATAGATGTCTCTATGACACATAGGATTGATAAAGTGATAGATGGGTGTTATGATAAACTAATGCCTCTAATGATAGATAAGGTGATTGATGCCTCTACTGATAGTGATAAATGCCTGTTAGAATTGATAGTGATAGATGTCTCAGGATTGATAATCAATAGATGCCTTTTATGTTAAAGTGATGCCTCTAATGATAGATAAGGTGATAGATGCCTCAGTGATAGATAAAGCGGTAGATGCCTCTTAAGATAGCGATAGATGCGTCTTAGGGTTGATAAAGTCATAGATGTCTCCATAATAGATAAAGTGATAAGATGCCTCTATGATGGATAAGTGATAGATGCCTCTTTATAGATGAAGTGGTAGATGTCTCATGACAGATAAAGTGATAGATGACTCTTATGATTAACTAATGCCTCTAATGATAGATAAGGTGATTGATGCCTCTACTGATAGTGATAAATGCCTCTTAGAATTGATAAAGTGATAGATGGCTCTTAGGACTGATAATCTATAGAGGCTCTTACAATAAAGTAATGTCTCTAATGATACATAAGGTGATAGATGCCTCAAAGATAAAGGGGTAGATGTGTCTTAAACCAGCGATAGATTCTGCTTAAGATGGATAAATTGATAGATGGCTCTTAGGATTGATAAAGTAATAGATGGCTCCTGTGATAAAGTGATAGACGCCTCCATAATAGATAAAGTGATAAGATGCCTCTATGATAGATAGTGATAGATGCCTCTAATAATACATAAATTGATAGATGTCTCTTACGATAAAGTGATAGGTGTCTCTGATAGATAATGTGATAGATATCTCTATGATCGATAACGTAATGGATGCTTCTGTGATAGGTAAAGCGATAGATGCCTCTATGATAGATAAAGCGATAGATGCCTCTATGATAAACTGATGCCTCTAATGATAGATAAAGTGAGTGATGCCACTAA
Organism: Psittacula echo; assembly: GCF_963264785.1. Classification (NCBI taxonomy): domain Eukaryota; kingdom Metazoa; phylum Chordata; class Aves; order Psittaciformes; family Psittacidae; genus Psittacula; species Psittacula echo. The sequence goes on along the minus strand of NC_137738.1, from coordinate 12,274,595 downwards.
TGATAACGATAGATGCCTCTTAGGACTGATAGAGTGATAGGTGGCTTTTAGGGTTGATAAAGTGATAGATAGCTCTTATGATAAAGTGATGGACACCTATATGATAAATAAAGGATTAGAAGCCTCTTAGGATGGATAAAGGGATAGAAGCCTCTTAGGATGGATAAAGTAATAGACACTTTTAACGATAGTTAAAGTGATAGACATCTGTTATGATAGAGGAAGCGATGGATGCCTCTATGATAGATAAACTGGTAGATGTCTCTTAGGATAGATGAGGCACTAGATGCCTGTAATGATAGATAAAGCAGAAGATGCCTCTAATGGCAGATGAAGAGGTAGATGTCTTTTAGGATTGATAAAGTGGTAGATGTCTGTTATGATAAAGTGATGGACACAGATATAATAGATGAAAGGATAGATGCCTCATATTATAAAGTGATAGATACCTCTTATGATAGTGATGGACACCTGTTATGAAAGATAAAGTGATAAATGCCTCTTATGATAGATAAATTGATACATGCTTCTAATGATAAAGTGATAGATGCTTATAATGATAGATAAGGTCATAGATGCCTCAACAGTAGATAAAGCGGTAGATGCCTCCGATGATAAAGTGGTAGATTCCTCTTACGATAGCAATAGGTGGCTCTTAGGATTGATAAAGTGATAGGTGCCTCCTTGATGGATAAAGCGATAGATGCTTTTAATGATAGATGAAGCGATAGATGCCTTTAATGATAGATGCCTCTAATGATAGATAAGGCAATAGATGCCTCGTATGATCATGGTAGATGGCTCTTAGAATTAAGTGATAAATACCTGTCATGATAAAGTGATAAACTTTTTTTATGATAGATAAAGTGATGGGCACCTATATGATAGATAAAGGGATAGACGCCTCTTAGGATGGATAAAGGGGTAGATGCCTTTTACAACAGTTAAAATGATAGACACCTGTTTTGATAGAGGAAGTGATGGATGCCTCTAACTACAGATAAGGCGATGGATGCATCTTGTGATAGATAAGGCGATAGACACCTTATGATAAAGTGATGGGCAACTTTTATGATAGTGGTAGACCCCTCATGATAAAGTGATAGATGCCTGTTACGATAGATGAAGCGACAGATGCCTCTTATGATAGTGACAGATGGCTGTTAGGATTGATAAAGTGATAGATGCCTTTTATGATAGTCATAGATGCCTCTTATGATAAAGTGATGAACATCTTTTACAATAAAGTGATGGGTGCCTCTTTAGGATGGTGAAGTGATGGGCACCTCTTATGATAAAAGTGATAGATGCCTTTTTACAATAGTTAAAGTGATCTGTACTTCTTACAGTAAACGAAGTGACAGACACCTGTTATGATAGAGAAAGTGATGGACACCTTTTACAATAAAGTGATAGATGCCTTTTAGGATAGATAAAGTGATAGATGCCTCTTAGTATAGATAAAATGATAGACTCCTCTTAAGATAGATAAATTGATAGATGCCTCTTAGGAATGATAAAGTGATAGATGCCTCTTGTGATAGGTACCTCTTGCCATAGAGGAAGTGATAGATAGCTCTTATGATAGATACAGTGATAGATACCTCATGATAGATCAAGTAACAGAATTTCTTCTGTAGCTTTTAGTGTCCTTGATTTGCAGGATCTTTAGTAGAATCGAGATCCCCAGGCCCAAACACTAGACTGATTTTAGCATTTAGGAAGAGTCGTTCTAAGGGATGGAAAGTAAAACGTGTTCATCCAAAAAGTAAGTGCAAATGTAGTGTCTTGTTAAGCCCAAAACCACAAAATTCTAGAGCTTTAGTTATCTACTACTAAGACAGCACAGTTTTATTCCTCCATTGAAATACATTTAATATAACTATTTTGTAATAAATAATTTATAGACATGTTGTTGGGTTTTGACCTAACATCTGTTAACACTAAGTCTAGATGATGTCTTTATGGAATTTTTGATACAGCAAAAGGCAGGCAGGTTATATACAGAAAATTAGTGATGAGCTGTTTTTCACACTACTGAGAATCTTACGTATTTTAAATTAAGCTAACTGTGCTCTGGGATGCCACGTGCTCTTGTTTTACACTTAAATCATAGAATGGTTAGGGTTGGAAAGGACCTTAAGATCATCTAGACCATGTCACTCAAGGCTCTGTCCAGCCTGGCCTTGAACACTGCCAGGGATGGAGCATTTACCACTTCTTTGGAAAGCTGTTCCAGTGCCTCACCACTCTCATGGTAAAGAACTTCTTCTTTATATCTAACCTCCTCTGTGTAAGCTTTAACCCATTACCCCTTGTCATGTTGCTACAACCCCTGATGAAGCGTCCCTTTCCAGCATCTTTGTAGGCCCCTTTCAGATACTGGAAGGCTGCTATGAGGTCTCCACACAGCTTCTCTTCTTCAGGCTGAACAGCCCCAATTTTCTAAGCCTGTCTTTGTGACTGTAAATCTGTTGACATGTTCATTTAACTTGCAACCAGTATTCAGATTTATGTTTGGGGAGTAGGGATAAGTAAAATATGAAAACTGGGACACAATTTCTGTCTTAAAGTTGTAGAGGATTAATTGCAATTTTCTCTGAAGTTCCAGGACCTTCTGCTGCACTGACAACAATGCAGCTATTCTCCAAGCAGAACCCTTCAAGACAGGAAGTCACTAAACTCCAGCAGCAAATAAGAGCAAATGGCACAGGCTTGACATCACTAAAGCGAGAAATCTCAGAGCTTCGCATCAAGGTGCAAGAGCAACAGAAACAACTCCAAGATCAAGATCAGAAACTGCTTGAGCAAACCCAAATCATAGGTGAACAGAATGCCCGATTGGCTGAGCTTGAACGCAAGCTGCGAGACGTGACGGAGAGCACAGTAGGAAATCCTTCAGGGTCTGGCTCAAATGAACAATCTCCTAGAAAACGGAGGAAGACGGTTGAATCCACAGACTGTCCTAGGAAATCTAAACGCCTTCGAAACAGAAAATAACTTGGGAGTAAATGACACTTTCAGGAGGATACACTTATCTTTAGTAGTCCAAGCAGGTCTGCTTGTTTGTGACTAGCTTCATGGTGTCATTTAGGCTGCTGGTTCTTCAGAACACCACTTAGACTTGAACAGTAATTTTCTTTCATTGAGACTTTTCCCCTGCTTTCTGTATGGGTGGGCCTAATGCACAAAATCTGTCAGATTTACAACAGTTACATACTAACCAGACCTGCTCTGTTATGTTTTGAAAGGTTAACTTTTTTTTTGTGCTGATGTGTTTAAAGTAAACTTATTTGTGTTTATGCATATGTTCAAATAAAAACCTTAAATAAATTCGGTCTTAACTGATTAAAAAGTTAAGCGTAAAAACAAATGTCCTGTTCACTTGAAGCAAAGTTCCATTTGTAAAATCTTGGTTTAGAGAACTTGAACTTTTTTTGTTAAAAGTGACCTTGTCTGGAATGTCTGAAAAGTAGTTAATACTTTTGGGGAGTCTATGTAACAAGTAACACTGACTTCTTAAGCTACAGTATTGGCTATATATTTTTGTAAACTTAAAAAGAAAGGCCTCTGTCTGGTCTTCACATGCACACTCCCTGGATGTTGGTCTGGGGAGCCATATTCCACATTTGCATGGATTTATGCATGTGCAGCTTAGTCAGCCTACCAAAAGCACTTGCCTGAAGTTGTTCTGAACTCTGGGAGAGAGCAGAGACCTATAAAGCAATTTCTTTGTTCCTCAGCCATAGCTTAGCATCTGCTTTCTGACAATGACATGGTCTCACACAGGGGAGTTTGGACCCAGGTGCTCTCCCTTTCTCACTGCCTGTAAATCACAGGTACAGTTAGGCAAAGCTGGAGAACTGAGATCACTTGATTCACAGGCCAACGTTTAATCAGTATCAAATTGTCCCCACAATACCCCAGCTCAGGGGGACATGTTTGAATGAAATTCTGTATTATGGAAAAACTTCAACTATTTTGTGTGTATGTGTTCGGGGTGGGGTGGAAATTTCTCTGTAACACTGATGACAATATTCTGCGGTTTCCTTATCTGAAAAGGTAAATCACTTCAGACAAAGCTTTAATTTCTTTTGCACTTCTGTTTTGAGCTTGTAACTGGAAAAGCATGTCTTGCACTGTTCAGTCTCTCTGATCACCTTAACAACCTCAGAGTTGTGTACAGTGATTTTTTTTTTTCTTCCCATCTGTATATTTTTGGAACTTTATACAAATACCATTGTCCTTGTTTTTGTTTTAATGTACTAAACTATGTAGCTTTATCCTTTGACTTACGGGTTTTTTTTAATCAGCTGCTGCTTTGTGTTTAGGTGGTACTGAATTCAGATTGGTGTGGCACTGAAAATGCAAATACTGCATTTGGAGCTGGTCAGAATCTTGCTGTTATTACCATGGGTTACAGTGCAAATTTCTCATACATTTTGTATGGCTGTCAGCATCACGTAGTGGTTGTGTTTAAATCGGTGAACAAAGCAGAAACTGTCTGGTCAAATGTCACACGACTGTGGGGAAAGCGACCTTTCCCTAAAACTTCAGCTACAAGTTTTACTTCTAAAACATATTAGCTCATATCAGACGTAACATTGCAAATGCCTAATATTTAGCAGACGTTTAATTTTCAAATAAACTTGTTGGGTCGTTTGTGTCCTTTAAAAAAAACCCAAACATACTGCTTAAGAGAAGCATCCAGGAAGTGATACAGAGTTATCTGAGGGAAAGGTTAAACTGTTAAAGGAGTAAATTGCCTTTTTACTGTTATGGACCTCTTTAAGGTAGATATCTGCTGTTCAGCTTAAAAGCATATAATTTGTCTTTTAGAAAATGATCTTGACTCAGAAGGTTTGGAATGATAGCTGTAACTGCTGTCCATCATTTGATACAAATTCATTTAATGGTCATTCATGGTGACAAATTGTTTTAGTGGTCTTAACTACCCCATATTTGTGGTTAAATAGGAATTGCATATACTGAAAAGGTTAATTCATATATCTCAATGTCTTTCATTTCAGTTTCTTTATTCTAGAAGATGCAAACAGTTTCCTCCCTCTCCCCCAGTATACAAATAGTTTCAGGTTATTCATATTAATATATTTGTGAATCTGTGTGTAAGCCACGTGTAAACTGAGCTGGAAAGAACAACAACAGCCTATTGTTACATGAAACATTCTCTGTGAATGGTGCCAAGTTGGAACCTTCAACTAAAGGAAGTATCACGTGCTGCAAGTTTGCAGGTGTATCCTGATCCTCTGTGTGCTACCAAATGTAGTAAAATTGAATGAGCCCCATGAAACTTAAGTGGTAGAGGGGGATCATTACAAGCAATCTGCAAAAATGTCACAGCAAAGGTATGATACTATTTTGTTTTCACTTCCTGGGGACGGAGGGAGATGACTCTCAGACTGGAATATACACTAGTGGTATAGATAGAATATGGAAAACAAATAATAGTAGAGGAATAACTAGAATGTTAATTTTTGACCCCATATTGACCCTTACTAAATATAAAAGGGTGTATTTTGCAGCATATGAACAAGCTGATAAATAGCCTGAAGCAAAATTAAATAATTTGTGACTATACATTTCTGTGCAGGTTTACATGAATTGGTATATCAGCCTCAAAAAGTACAGTGTTAGTAGCAATTAGTGATCACGGAATCTGTTCAAGGTAGAACTTCAAATTAGTGAGACTAAGATGTAATTTACAAGTTAACATAAAAAATTTGTTTGCAGTGTCTTCAGTTTTAGTGCTTGTAGCAATGGCTGAAACAGTACAGCTCAGGGTTGACAGGGAAAGCCAAGTGCCTTCTACAGCTATTTCTTAAAATAGCTTAAAACTCCTGAGGCTTTACCGGTTTTCGAGCTTGCTTTTTTTTTTTTTAGTCTTAAAACAGCAGCTTGCTTTGTAACAGCTCTTTGTTTCATGGTAGGGTCTTGAATTCCTGATACTCAGCACATTAACTTAATCACAGAAGTTCATTAATGTTACAAGGATGCCTCTGCATAATTTCTTAATGTAAAAGGTAAGACTGCATTGAACAGAAGCTTTGTTGTTCTTACTAAGATCTTTTAACAGTTAATTATGGGAACTGCTAAGATCACCTAAGGAATTTTCTGCATCAATAGCCTCTTGAAAATAGGGTGATGTAAGAAGTAGTTAGATGTGTCTTTAGACAAGCAAGGATAACCTGATTTCTTAGTGTTCCTGATGATTTTAAGGTGGTAACTGGCAAATTGCAGTGATAGTTTGTTACTTCATTCATAGGTAAATTCAGTTTGGAGTATCTTACCCCAACACATCTGCTGGTTGTTAACTGTTCTGATACTCTCTAGTTGCATTCCTGTGTTGCTTTGCACTGTTCTTGGACCAGCTCACTTGTGCTCTCAGTTCTTGCAGTTGTACTTGCTGGATCTCACCTTCCTGGATGGATGAGGATGCACTGCCAGCTGTGGCTTATGTGTAACTGAGCACTCCAGGATTTTTGTTCTAGCTTT